>NC_056747.1:24915337-24997837 GCF_019279795.1 Protopterus annectens
GGGTTGATCCCCCACTGACTTAAAAACTGCAATGGATATGCACTTTTTGGCCCTTGCAATTTATGCAGGGCTCCAAACTCCTGTCTTACTCAAGGCCTGCAGATGTCATCTACCATAAGACTACCAGCAGCCACCTCAATATCAGATTTAAGTTGTGACAAATGTGTAAAGTACTCTGATCTGTAGTTTGTAAGACTAGATAGGAAGGGGTTCTAATCTTACTCCAGCCCACTTGCTGTGTTTGTGTATGTGGATTTTCCTCTAAAACAAATACGGTTGTCACACTGACTTAGAAAGAGGCAGGGTTTTGCACTATTTTGGGCATAGCAGGTGATGCAGGCCTCAAAATTCCTGTCCTCCTCAAGACCTGCTTATTTCATCTAGCATAAGAGCACCTAAAGACCTGTTAATGTCAGACTTGAGATATGATGTGTGTGTTATGTACTGTGATCTGTAGTGCATAAGACTAGATAGATAGGGGTTCTAATCTCATTGTAACCAACTTGGAGAGAGAGAGAGTGTGTGTGTGTGTGTGTGTGTGTGTGTGTGTGTGTGTGTGTGTGTGTGTGTGTGTGTGTGTGTGTGTGTGTGTGTGTGCAGTGTCCTGTAAACATTAATTGGTAGTGATATCATTCTCACTGTATCCAAGTTAGTGTGTGTGGATGTCAGTCAGAGCATTTTACATCAGCCTATAGGATCATAGAATCATTGGAGTTTACTAGGCTAATGGCCCTAGGGCCTTATAGTACTAGCAAGGTCCTTACCCTTATTTACACAATCAGCATTTATTTCCCCTCTCCTAGGGGGCACAGGCAGAACTCCCATGGTGAAGTTATGGTCATCCATCCAATTGTACAGATTGCATCTGAAGAGGGCCAATGAGGTTCGCTGTTTGACATTAAGTGGAAGTCTGTGCAAGGGTTTGTTAAACCCTGGTAGACATATCTCTCCCTCCAGCATATTTTATTGATGTCACATACCAGGTTAAGGTCATTATAGTGAATAATCAAGTAATCCATGTGCCATTCAAATATGCGCATTATCAATAAAGCAGGGTTCATAGGTTCATAGGTAGGTACTAGGCTATTGGCCCTAGATCCTATATAAGCCTAGCCAAAAAGGTACCCTGTCTTTTTTCACCCAAGAAAATTATTTTCCTGTGCCCCTGTTTAGCAGAGCCACAGAGGTGACCCCTGTGGTGAATTTCCTATTGTCACAGATTGTCTAGTATGTAAGGCAGACAACACCTCTAAATAGTCTGTATGACACAGACTAAAGGTACAGTGAGTTCAGATGATCCCCAAAAAACAGATACTGAAGACTTGAATTTCCCTTGTAAGGAACCTTTGTGGTCTCTGAAATTGCCATAGGTGCTTTGAAACATTCATAAAAAATGGCCATTGAACTTGCATATTCGCCTGATGAGGGAAGAGTACATGGAGGTCATAACTACTTCATATTAGGGTGACAGTGCCCTCAGCTATGACATGAGCAAGATGTAATAGTCTTCTTACCACTGTGGAGAGATGGTGATCTAAGGTAAGGTAGGTGTAAACCTGTCTGCCCAGGTCTCTCAATCCTGAGTACATACATGAGGTGTTGCTATTGATGTGTTACATAGCAGGGACATTACTGGTACTGAAAGGAATAATACTGCATATATTTCCATGAAGTTTAATGCCATGATTTTGTCAACAATTATTTGGTCATCATGTATGACCATCTTATAGGATGCTGACATAATTTGGAGTTTCTATGATCACTCTCAGTTACAGGCATCAGCAAACCTTGTGAGCAACAGACATTCACTTTGTGTTTGTAAATTGGATAAATGGATTCCAAACCTTAGAGAACTCAGAACTGAACCCTGTGAAACACCACTGGTTACAGCTTTGCTATTGGAAGTGGATACCCCAATTCTGACTATATGTGCTAATGGCTAGCTGGGTGTGTTTGTCAATGATGTCTGAGTGGGGGGGGGGGGTAGTGTGAAATGACTTGGCTTGTTCCAGGTGGTTGTATCCACATATATCCCCTCATCCAGGTTATTAGTGACTGCCTTATAGAAGTCCACCAGGTTTAACAGGCATGATCTCCCTATCACAGATCCAAACAGTGTAGGGTCAAGTGTTTTTACCTTGCCTATATCTTTGCTGATATGGTCCATGTTGAGTTACCCATTGGCCTTACAGATGTGGCTAGTCAGGCTAATAGGTCTATAGTTCCCATGATCAGTGGACGCACCACCTCTGTGCAAGGGGATAATAGTGGCCAATTTCCAGTTAGCTGGGATGCAGCTGGTGGTTACACTATGATTGCAAAGAGTTTCCAGTGGGTTTGATAATCATGTTGGATACCATGTAGGACTCAGCCTGGGATGTTAGCAGGCACAATAAATGCTGCGTTTGTCACCTTAGAGAGGCCATTTAGTACCAGCTCTTTAGAGATATAAGGTATGGGACAGATTGTAGGAATGCCATGTAGTGGGGACAGAGGAGTGCAGTTGTCAAAGAACCCATTAGCCAACAGGTTAGCTATGTCTACACACTCATTATATGTGGTATCATTATGTATGAGTTTGGCAACAATGTGGGCCTTTCCTTTTATGTTACACATGTAAGTACACAATGTCTTGTTGTCCTTTGAGGAGATAGCTAATTTTGACCCGTACATCATTTTGCAGGACTTCACAGCACCACTTATTTGCTTGTTTAAGCTGAGGAGGGAGTGCCACCATTTTAGGTGGGCTCCCTCCCGCCTAATGTTAGACATTAATGTCTACCTCTTATTGTAAAGCCTGCTAATGGCAGTTGTCCATCATGTAGGTTTGCTGTGCCATGAGCAGCTTGTTTTGGCCCTGTTAGGTACAGGCGAGTCAATGCAGTTGTAGAGGTGCTTTTATAAAGCATTGGTCTAGAGTTCGGCATAGTTGCCTGTTCCATCTGAGGGGGGCAGTGCAGGCAAGTTATTTATACCATCACATAGTAGATTATAATTGTTGAACTTTATTACTTTATATGTTGTAAGGGGAGGGGGTGGTCAGATGTGGTACTTACTTTGAATGAGACCAGTCTGGTCAAATCTCACCAGAGAGGACCTCACAGTGGAGGATGTACAGTTGTCACTCATATTGGTAAGCACCCGATCCAGTATGTTGTCTCCCCTTCTGTGGATGTCAACCCACTGGTCCAGGGCATTGTAGCTAAAGAAGTCGACTAACTTCTGGGCAAGTGAGTTTAAGCATGAGAAATCTACCCAGTTGGTGGATAGTTAAAGTCAGCAAAAAACATCTTGTTTTGATGCATCTTGATAGACTCAAGTAGATCCATTTTAACACAGTGGGTATCCTGATTCATGGAGTTGCTCCTGTAGCTGGCAATGGCTTGATTAGGTGCCCTACAATCAGTCAATAGCACCTGAGGTTTCTCCAGGGAATCCATGCTGTCTAACCAATCTGGATGTGTATCAATCCTTAATGAATATGGATTCACCACCTCCATTACTTTGCAGGTTTTACGTTTGAGGTCTGAATATCTGGAAGGATGTGTAGCCTGCAGTATGTCTGTGGTGCTCTCCACAGCTTTGACTCAGGTGTCTGTGACTGCACAAATGTCTGCCTCTTCCAAGGTGGGGGTAGCTTCCACTGAGTGGAGTTTAGTGATGATATTTCTAGCATATAGCAGCATAACCGTGATGTTCTTTGTAGATGGGGTTTTCTCACTGGAAAGTTTTTCCTCGTGACACTGCCTAAAAGGAGTTCTACAGGGGTGGCAACAGCCTTGGCCAATTGCCAAAATCCAATGTGTAACAGATGAAGAGCATCTCTTGCAAAGCATTGAGGTCTGTTGAGCAGGAAGTCCCAGCCTGACAGGTAGTGGATCACCTTACATTGACACCACACACTAAAGCAATTGTTGACATCAATCATATTCCATTTGTATGGAGCCATCATCCTAGGTGAAGGTAAAATGCAGCTCAAGGTCAAGGGCATACGTACCTGAGGCACAGAGTCCGTCAGCCCAGTCATGTCTCTGCATAGAGTCCAGAGAGGACTTTCAAGTGATACACACCAATAGGAACTATGACGTAGTCATAACAGTACCTGGTATTGACAAACTTGAGTGCATGTGTGATATGGCATATCCTGGCATCTCACAGAAAAATGACAGTGACCTTTCCCTTATGTAGCCTGGTGAGAGGCACATCAGTTTGTCTCATGATGTAATCACCTATGGATAATATGTTTGATTTTGTGTTTTACCAGTGAGACAGTGGTGCATGAGCTATTATATGTACTGTGTTCTGCAGAGGTATGATTATGTGTAGCGAGCTTGCGTTTGGATTTCTGAGGTGTCTGGTGTGTTTACTTATGTGTTTGGTAAAGACCTCCAAACATGTAGGTATGTGTGATGTGAATTTGGGTGGGGTAAGATGTGCACTTTCTAGGCATTTACTTCTCTGAATCATGGCCATTGTCATTGGCATCTCACTGACTACATTTGCAGAAGATTGTAAATTAGGAGCTGTCATTGAATCCCGCACTGACTCAACAGTTATGGGCTGACACAGACATTCAGTTGTTGTCAGAGCCATGCACTAACAGTAAATGCCAAGGAATGCACAGTACTATCCCTTGGGAATTCATACACCCCTGCTAACTAACATATTGACCTTACACCTGCAACAGTTGACCCAGTAGTTAGGGACTTACGGACACATATATAGTGATCTAGTGTGTGTGATTGTCATGGGTTGGTAATATTTGGGGATGCATTCTATGTTACACAACCTATAAACAAAGGTATGGCATGTAAATCCAAGACATACACCTTGAATGTGGTATAAACGAGACATGCTGGACAGACAGGTAAGTAGCCCAAACACTACACCCAGTATGTAACAGGCTCCCAGTGCATGTGAAACACAGTTCTGCCCTAAGGCAAATCATGTGGAAGTTGCATGACAGGATGGGGAACACGACAATTATAACTGCTTTCAGACAAATGTCTCTAAGGGACACAGGGAAACTGTGGATGATTCAACTCGCATGTCCCTTCCTGTCCATGTGTCAGCTCCCAAAACCCTGCTTACACATATCAAGAATATCAGACCTTGTCACAGCTTAGGGATGCATGGCTAGGATGAAAGACACCCTTGTTTTTGTTAGCCTATCATACACATAGGGACACTTGGAGCCATGCAACTATACTGTTTTACCTTTCTGATGACATTTTTCTTCTGTGCTCTCATTCAAGCCTGTGTTCTGAAGTTGATGGGTTTATTGTAGATGTGAACCCATACGTGTGTCCTACATAATCCTGAACACGAAACATAAATAGTGTCATGAAACACCTTTCATTGTGTGACTACAAAGCCATTGCAGCAGCATCCCTTTTGGGGAAAATGTCATCCCCACTAATTATCACATTAATAACAACGTACTAAGCATGCAATCAGTCATGAGGGACTTGGGCACCCAGGTTGATAGCAACCTGACTTTTGACCACCACATTGTCTCCATTGTACAGAAGGCTTTACATGCATGGCCCATATATATATATATATATTTTCTAGAAACAAGGAGGTCATAACATCCCTGTACTCCTCCCTTATTAGATCCATTATCGAGCTTTTACTGGAAAGGCTCACCCAGAGTGTGCTACAGTTTGCTGGGGGAGAAAGGTGATTTTGCTTTTTATTTGTTGTATTTTGCATTACTTCATTGTTTTTTTTTTTCTATTTTGTATACTATAATTAGTTTTCTTTACATTGTGTTTTACTTGCATTCTTCTTTTAACTGCATACTAAAACTTGAAAAGAAACCACAGCTCTGACTCTTGTAAGTCATACAGAAATTACAAGAGGTCAATTAAGGAGTCACACATAAGTTACAACAGGTCAGCTAATGTTATTCATCTGTGAACTGAGGGGGTAGAGCTAGGAAATAAACATTCAATTTATGGGTTAAAATAAAACATTTCAGAGCTTTAGTGGAAAGGCTCACCCAGATACTGCTACAGTGTGCTGTGAGGGAAAAGTTAGTTTGCTTTTTATTTGTTGTGTTTTGTATTATTGTGTTGCCTTTTCCTATTTTGTATACTGTGATTTGTTTTCTTTACACTGTGTTTTACTTGTATTCTGCTTTTAACTGCATACTAAAACTTGAAAGAGACAACAGCTCTATCTCTTCACCCAGTTACTGCTGTGTTCCTAAACGCCACTGTCTTTCTAGTTGCCTGCCCCTTATGTTAATTTGACCATATATCTCATTTCCTCTCTGCTTTTACTGGCTTGTGTGAGTAAGACAAAAATTATCATTTTGTGAAATCACTCCCCTGCAACTACTTAAATTTATTGGCCATCCTATTGTATTCCATAGTACCAGAATACAAAATTGAACACCCCCTTTCAATCTATCCTGCTGTTTTAAAAATAGTGACTCTCCACTAAAACTTAACTTTTAGACAGGTAAAACTTAAGTTACCTACTTTCACATCTAACTCCTCTAGTGCACACTGCAGTGTTTAGGATAAACCATTTTTTATCTTACCTTTAAGCAAGACCACCAGTTATTGTAGAGCCCACATTCTGCCTCTCAGTAGTTATCTTGGAATTAGTGCTTCTGTTTCTCCTGGTCAGAGAAGGAGTACAGGGACATTATTTCCTGGAGACTGCTGATCACCAGAAAGCTCAAAGACTGCTTTATATGTGACAGTTTAGAATCTGTGCTTATATTCTGATCCTGGTGAGAGTAGGAGCAGAGTGCATTGATTCCTGAATTTTTCTGGTTGGAAAGTGAGTGTCTGTGCTTAACATACCTGATTGGTCTGGTTGCTATTCGAGGCATCTACCAGAAAAAGGGTAGAATGATGCCCTTGCATCATCTGGGACAATACTGTGGAACAACAAACAGGCCATGGCCTGCTTCTCTTCTTGGGACTGGTGCCAAAACTAGCTAGTTTTAACTAGAACTAGCCAGTTTTTTTTTAGTTTCAGCACTCAAAACTATTTCCTTCTGCTCAGCAATTGCTCAAAACTCATTGTAAGCACTAAATAAACTACAAATTACTACAACACTCGACTTTCCTCACTTGTCAAGAGGAAAACAGTTCTTAGTACTTAAATTAATAAGCACCTATCCAGGCATGTCCATGGGTCAGCTCCCGGTGTTTTCTCCTGTTCACCTGATGAATCTGGGCATCTTGAGGCAATGTAGCAATTGCCTCATGTACACTGACAACCCTCTCCTCCTACCACCCAACACTACATCCTGTGAGAGATGCACTTATATAGCCAAACTGGAAGCCAAGCTCTCTCCAGCCAAGACTGGACTAGACAGTCAAGAGGAGAAGGTTAACACCTGCACCATACTACACTCAACACATCGTCCTTCAAAACTCACACTACCAAAACCCACACATAGAAGCACAAAGAATACACACCCACATTCACGGAGGATCTCAGTAAAAATCTGCCAAAGCAACAGAGACCTCCCAAGCTGAAATGCAGACAACCACCACCCCCCAACACTACCCAAATGACACATAGCCCACAAAATCAGTGTGCCACTCAACCTCAGCCCATAAGGCAAAACAACGTAACCAACACACTAGTCATAGGTGACTCTATAGTTAGGCACACTGATGTCACACTCACCAGGCTAAACAAGGAGAAAGTTACTGTCAGCTGCCTGTCAAGTGCCAGGATCTGCCACATAAATCACTCACTCAGGTCACTCCACAACAAGTACAAATACAGCTCTGTCATTGTACATGTTGGTGTGAATGATCTGAGATGTACCTCCCTAGACTACATGAAAAGAGACATGGAGGAGATCTCAGATTTTGTAGCTCAGACAGATATGACCCTAGCCTCCTGCTATAGCCCAGAATGATACCACAGTACAAGAACAAAATTATTCACTTCAACAATTGGCTAAGCTTCTGGTGTCATTCTAAGGGGATCCAGTATCTGTCTGCCTGGGAATACATGGCCAACAGACCACAATGCTTTGCCAGAGATGGCCTACACCTGTCACCCCTGGGATCCTAGATACTGGCTATGGCTCTTGCTTCCCCTATAGTGCCTTTTCTAGGCAAGGTTCAAATGCTAAATTCATCACCATAACAGGTACAAGCAAGAAAACTCTGAGGGTAATGATACTCAATACTAGAAGTCTAAACCTCAAAATGCACTCACTTGAGGCACTGATTAAAATAGAGAACGTCAATATCTGTGCAGTGACAGAGACTTAGTTCAAGGCTGCAAAGAGCACCCCTGCATTACCAGGCTATAAATCATACCACACCCTTTGGCCACCTAACCTGGACCGAAATACTAAAGGTGGAGGCGTGTCCATATTCATTAAGGATATCCACACCTCCAAGCTAGTTGCTCAACATAATGCATCCAAAATTATCCAAGTGCAACTAACGCTGGGCAAGACTGCAATCCAGGTTATAGCTTGTTTCAGATCCCCCACCATGCCCCAGGATTACCAATCTTCATTTCTTAAGATACTGGAAAATATTAAGGTACAACCCAATACCTTAATTATGGGCAATTTCTACTACCCTACCATCAACTGGGAAAACTACTCATGTACCAACCCATTCGCTCAATGTTTTCTGGAATTCATAAATTCCAGCGCCTTGGACCAACTTGTACACATACTCACCAGGGGCAGCAATATCCTGGACATGGTCATTACCGGTATGGGTAACCAATGTTCCATGCCAGAGGTCAACTCCTCGTTGGTCATATCTGACCACAAGCTAATAACCCCAGACATCCATATCCCACCCTCACCCCCCCCCATTAAGGAAACCAATGTCAAAAACTACTCCAAAGCCAACTTTATGCTTCTTAAGACAGAAGTGGCAAACTTCCCAACACCCATGCAGATGGAAAATAGAGGTACGACTGCTGAATCTTACACTAATGCACTGTATAAGCACATACATGAGTGCATGGCTCGTGCCATCCCTAACAGAACCAAGACGCTAGCCTCCAAAAAAAGGAGGCCAATCTGGTGGTCCCCTGCCATAAACAAACTCTACAACAGAAGGAAGAAGCTGTTGCAAAAAAGAGTAAAATTCCAAGATTGGAGGAACTCCCTGGTCAGCCACAGCAAGAAGCTGAGATCCCTCATAAAATCCTCCAAAGCCAGTTATGAAAATAAAATTGCCACTGATTCCAAAGACAACCACAAAGCATTCTACAGCTATGTCAAGAATCTCAGCGGCAACACTCAGATATGCTCTGAGCTACAACACAATGGCACTAAATATACAGAACCAACCGATATTGCCAACATCCTGGCAGATAGGTTCAGTGCTAACTTTACCCCCCCCCCCCTCACCCTCCAAAGGTCCCATCTTAATACCGGAAGAATGCAAAGCCCCTGTAATCATGGACGAACAAGTAAAGATTGCACTCTCCAAAACCAAGAACACAGCATCCATGGGACCAGACAATATCCCAGGCTGCATACTTCACGAACTACAGAATGAAGTGGCACCCCACCTAAGTACCATGTTCAATCATAGCCTCACCTCAGGCTATGTGCCTACTAAATATCGCACAGCAGCGGTTATCCCACTCCACAAAGGGCGTACCACAGACCCCAGAAACTACTGCCCCATTAGCCTGATGATCCTGGTCTGCAAGGCCATGGAACATATCATCTTGGAGCTTATAAACAAAGACATAGGTAACCTCCAAACCCTGGTCCCCACTCAGTTTGGGTTTGTAAAAGGTAGATCTAAACCTGATTGACTTCTTTGACGCAGTCACTAGAGCCATAGACTAGGGCAAGGTAGTGCAAACAGCCTATCTTGACCTCAACAAGGCTTTCAACACCATCCCCCACTCTGGAATTATAGATAAACTCACTAAACTGGGCATAAATCCCTATGTCACAAGATGGGTGGCCAACTGGCTCCCTGACAGAACCCACACAGTAAAAGTAGCCAACTCCAAGTCCAACTTCAGACCAGTGATGAGTGGAGTACCACAGGGTTCGGTCCTGGGTCCTCTCCTGTCTGGCATCTACTTCTCTGAAGTGCAGGCCAACACAAAAAGGTCTTCATCTAACAAAGTTCTCAGATGACTGCAAACTGGGAGCCATAATAGAATCACCTAATGATGTAGACATTCTACAAAAGGGCCTCACAGAGACAGATGCTTGGTGTCAAAGTCATGGCTTCAAGCTCAATGCCAAGAAGTGCATTGTCATCCCCTTTGGGAAAAACTCTGTACCCATTAACTACCACATAGACAGTAGCTCACTAAACACTGAAAGTGTGATGAGAGACCTCAGGACACAGGTGGACAGTAGTCTCTCCTTTGATAACCACATTGTCACAGTAGTCAGGAAATCCTTCTACATGACACACCTCATCACAAAAGGGTTCTCCTTTAGAAAAAAGGAGGTCATTGTTCCTCTCTACTCATCCTGCATCAGACCCATTGTAGAGTACAATGCTCCATTTGGCATGTATCTCACAAGACACCTACAACAATTGGAAAGGCCACAGAAATACCTCACTAAGAGGATTACCAGCTTCAAATAGATGCCATACCACACCGTCTCAAAAAAATCCAGCTCTACTCCATCGCATATTGCCTACTCAGAGGCAATCTCTGCTTAACATTCAAAGTTATGTCAAACCCAGAGCTGTTGAACATGCTACACTTAAAGAAATCCCAATCTCTCTGAACCACATGCTCCAGGGACCTAAACCTTGTCACCACAATAAACAGAACATGCTGGAGGGATAGATTCGTGTCCCAGAGACTTCCCATACTCTAGAACAAACTACCCATTCATGTCAAGCAAAGCACCTCATTGGCCCTCTTTAAGAAAAACCTTGACAACTGGATGGGAAATAGAAAATTCACCCCAGGGATCACTTCTGCGGCACTGCTTGACAGGGGCACAGGAAAATAATTTTCTTTGGTGGCAAAATCCAGGGAACCCCAGGGCTGATAGTCTAGTACCTACATATGAACCTATGAACCTATGAGCACAATGCTCCCTTTGGCGTGTACCTTGCCAAGCACATGCAGCAGTTGGAGAGACCACAGAGGTTCCTCACCAGGAAATTCCAGGGTTTCAAACACCTATCCTACACAGATAGGCTAAAAGCCCTGTCCCTCTACTCAGTCTCATACAGACTGCTCAGGGGTGACCTGTGTCTGGCATACAAGGCCATTTCAGAACCAGCCTTGATGGAGTTGCTGCATATCCGTAAGACAAACTCCATCCACGCAACCCACATGCAAGGCCTTAACCTGGTCTGTGACATTAATAGAACTTGTTGGCAGGATAGATTTGTGCCCCAAAGACTCCCCTGTCTGTGGAATAGACTCCCTCTCCATGCCAATCAGAGTACCTCTATAGCCCTCTTTAAGAGGAACCTGGATGACTGGATGGGAAACAGAAAATGTACCCCTGGAATCCCGACTGTGTCCCTGCTGGACAGGGGAAGCAGGTGCTGACTTTGAGGGAACATGGACGAAATTCTTGGCTAGGCTTATAAGGGCCTCCAGTCCAATAGCCTAGTTTCATCCTATGAACCTATGAATTTTGTCCAAAGTAATGTACACAACATAATGTGGGTTACATATTACAAATGTCAGCATTCAAACTGTGTGACTGACCACTACAAGTAACATGTCAAAGGCAACAGTGGATGAAACAAATACATATTAATGTAGATAGTCACCCTGTGCATTAGACATGTAGCTTCATTTCCCTACATCAATGACAATGATGACAGGGATGCAGCACAACTATCATCACTTGCACAGTGTGTTGTATGGGGTACAAGAGGCCTAGGCTGACCCAATAGGTTGGCAAGTGTGTGTGCATGGCAGAAAGGGTAGCAGGCAAGACGGACCACGTAAATGTGTTGTGTTTATCTGTAGGTGACCCGAGTATGACAGTGGTGTGCACGTGTTTGTATGAAAACAGCCAATCTCAGTGATAGCCCTATGCGAATGTATGGTAGACAGCTTTAAGACATGCATGGCAGAGCTGACAGTTCATCATTTTCATCCCTGAACATGAGAACTGGCTCTGCCAAGAGTTGCTCTAGCACCTCCATGCCCAAGATCAGATGCTGGGCACACATCTCCATGCCCAAGGTTAGATGCTTACTTGAGGGTGACTGCTGTCTGCTAGGACCATTTACTCCACTGGACTGATCAGGACCATGATCCCATAGTCTGACACATCTTGATGCGGACAGCACACTCAACTCTGGAATGCTGGATGTACTGCCATGACGGGAGTGTGATTGTGCAAGGCCACATGGACTCTCAGCAAATGTAGTTGCTGACCTACATCCATGAGTCCGACACTCTACTCCAACCAGATGTTCCATCACAGACAATATGCATTCCAAGTCAAATAGTGTGCAATCTCTCAGATCAATGTCTTTCCACTGCATTTGTCAACCAATCCAAGGTATCAGCAATGCAGTGGAGGTAGTCACATATGTCAGATTGTGCTGCATCCATAACCCTGAGCATTCATCTGAAGCTCCTTTTGGAATGTGCCTGTGCCTCCATGGCAGCTCTAAACATACACTGAGTGACACATGATGAGATATCTGCAACAGGTGGTGTAGGGACAGCAGGCCTCCTACAAGCACCCCTATCAATCTGCCTGTGTGGAACCTCTCCAACTGTTTGGCTGTGGTCAGTATTGACACTCACTGCAGCCACATTAGCCCACTTTCCTGTGCAATGTCCCCACCCTCCAACTGTCCAATATCTGTGTCCTCAGGGGACTGGGTATGTATAGGCATACTGACTGTGTACTGTGATAATGACAACCTCTGTGGTAGATTCAGTCCCTGCAACCCCCAGCTGTGCCTAACTTTGGCCACCATCATCATCGGAGTCTGAAGAGACTCTGACTTCAGGTTGTGAAGGAGACAATGACCAACCTCCCATGTCACCTTTGATATAAAGGTGAAAGCATCACATTAATACCTGCACTACTATGCTCTGCAGTACTATGTTTCAATATATATTAAGCTGTATAGACTGCTGTCACTATTACAGACTTGTACAACCCACAATCTGAGATAGTAGGACCTGAGGTCATTAATTTCTAACCCAAATTTGTAAATTCAGAATAACAGCTCTTTAAGCTAGACTCTCATGAACAATACATACACTTTGTGCACTGTTGACATTCTGCAATACTCTGAGCAGTTTACAAGCATGGCCATCTGAAAAGTCCTGTCAATACTGTGAAATCAATCACTGTGGTCACACCTGCAAGGCCTAGGTATGACTACAGTGTGTACAGTCAGAACATATCTCCACATTTTTCAATCATGCAGGCAGTACATTTATCCAGCCAGCAGGCCTGGGATGACACTTTAGCTAATACCTTGAAGTAAATGTACCCGTGTGACAAAAATGTTGTGTGCTTATCAGTAGCAGGGACACAGCTTCTTCTTATTTCTGATGTCCTGAAAAACAATTGAGGGAGATGTACTGTAAACAACATCACATGTTATAGTATAACACTGGTAGCACGTCCAAATATCCCCCAATTACAGTAGGTGTTATGATAACAGGTATGTGGGTCACAATCTCTGCATGAGCTTAAAACTGCAGGTAACCTACTACACCCCACCCCATACAACACCTGGCACCCATGTAAAATTATGATGAGTGTGTTACGCTAAATGCTATAGTAGTTCAATACTGATTCAACTAAACATACCTGGACGTTTCTCTTGGGTGGAAATGGTGGCACCCACATCCACAATCTATGGTGTGATGGAAGCCAGGGAGCTGTCCTTTGTTGCAATGTTTACCAGGAATTCCTCAACGGTTGTCAGAGGTTTTTCCACTGCATGCCCACCACCAGTGACCTGACGATCCCTAGCCACGTCCACTGCCCTTCTGTGTGCCAAGTGGATCACATCTGTGGCACTGTGTTGCGCCTGCTCATATGTGAGATTTTGATGCCCCACAGTGTTTATGTTATGGACCAGTTCATCCCACAAGGCTTGTCACTCCTGTCTATTTGCCCTCCCTCTGGACAGCAGGACTTGGTAGTGTTGTTGCAATGACTCAGTTATCAGGTTGTTTTCTGCCTCAGTGAAAGGTGGGTAACACCTGGGGTGCATGTTATCACCTGAAATACAAAATAATGAGAAGACACATCAAGATCACATACGTGGGTGTACAGTGATCACATACATGGGTGTAGACTATGTACAGATACAGCAATTAATGAAGGCTATCAGTATTTCCCTCTTGATTACACGTCTCAAATGCAACAGTGTGGCAAGCATGCAAAGATTGTGGAGGCAACTAGGATAGTAGCAACAGTAACCTACACCTGCTTGTGCCATGACAAATACTCCCATATCATTACACACCCAATACAGGTGTCCACTTATAGTGTGGCCCATAGCAGGAAAGCCACCCCCATAACATATGTCTATAGTTCAATGCCAAAACATAGCTGTGTAGTATTACAACTACCAACAAAGGCAATATCCAGGAGGCGTGTGTCCCTAGTTAGACAGCATTAAACCCTTGCTGTAGTCTACATCCTCTGTAGGTGTTACACAGCTGCAGATCAATGGCATGTCACTAGTGCAGTTCTAAGAAAGGCTTACTGATGTAATCCCCATTCCCCCTAAGTATATAAGAACAAATGAATGAAACAAACCGCAGCAGCAAAACAAACGAAGTAAAAATGTATATAAAAATCCTTTATGCAGAGGAAAAGGAGACAATCCAAAAAACGAAATTCACAGAGGCAGTAAATCAATAAATACAGTTGATTTATTTGTAAGCGCTTGCGCAATAAAATGATGAAGCAATTTTTATTGCGAAAGCGCTTACAAATAAATCAACTATATTTTATATATATAAGAACATATGCATCATGTTGAAAAAAATTGGTTGCATACCTGACGGAGTACAATGCTCCTCTTTTGAAAGATACAGATATATATATGTGTTGTGACAACATGTTTAGCATAAACAGTAACTCTCATACACAATGGTTTCCCTGGCTAGTAGTTTGCTTTTTTAAGATGGTTCTTATTAGCAGGTGATTGCCTCTGAACCGGTCTAGGGTTGAGTAATGCTAATTGAGGCATAGACAGTGATTTGCAGTGTAATCAGGCAATCCCATGCAGCTATTGAAGGAGATATAAGGCCTCAATGTAGAATGCATCCCCATTCTCATATGATGGGGTGGAAATGCTGGGTAGAAATACTACGTCAGCACAGAGACGATGTTTCTAGTAGATATTTATTACATACACATGTGTGTGCTAGAGGCTGCAGCTGCTGCTGCCACTGCAGGCAATAAGCATAGTGAGAGAGGCTGCAGAATGTAGAGGACAACAACACTTATGAGAAATGGCGTGACCAGTGGCAACTCTGGTGTACAGCCAGAGTTTGATTGGGGGAAAACATCCCACAGGATATTGAGGTATGTGTTTAAGGTAAGTATGTTAGCCAAAGGTATCACTGACAGACTAAAAGGCAACATGTCTATTGTGTCCTTGAACGATATTGTAGAACAAATGAAGGTGGACCACCATGTAAAATAAAATAAACTTTTAATAAAAATAAGCGCTTTCAGGTACCACCAATGTACGCTTCATCAGATCTTAAAACACAACTGATAAAATCTCATTTTTATACAGCAGTAAAGTGATTAATCATATTCAATCAATCAATTAACTAATGAATTAACAATCCATTAAGATTTTCAAAGTATTTATAAATACTTTGAAAATCTTAATGGATTGTTAATTCAATAGTTGATTGATTGAATATGATCAATCACTTTACTGCTGTGTAAATATATATTTTTACACTATAATTAATTTATATTTATTTTCATATATATATATGTTTTATATATATTTTTATATGTCTACAGATAAGTTTTTGATTTTTTATTACACACTGCCACACTATTGCTACATATATACAATTGATGGGCTTTCAAAAAACAAGATCTGATGAAGCGTACATTGGTGGTACGTGAAAGCGCTTATTTTTATTAAAAGTTTATTTTATTTTATGTGGTGGTCCACCTTCGTTTGTTCTACAATATTGTTTTTCTATCGAGTCGGACCTTTAGATAGTAGTGTTTTCTTTCATTTTTTGCGTCCTTGAACAATGTAGGAGGGAAATTTACCATTATGTCAATCATTTTGACAACTGCCAAGCCATGTGTTACGTTATGGTAGTTGTCTGGAGCATGTGTGCTGGTAATCCTTGTTGCTAGCAGGACCTCCATATGTATATGTTAGTTGTGCAGCTGTGCTTATCTGTAATATCAGTAGCAAATGATTGTGTGCTGCAGTCTGATATTACTGGGCCTACTTTGTATTACATAGCTTAAAATCCTCTGTGAATGCATAGTAATGCATGACCTGACACTCTATGCACTTTCTAGTGTTGCAATAGCAATATGTGAACCGTGTTCCTATCTGCAGGCCTTTGGATTCCATCATTGAACAGCAGACAGTCCATCTGAAATGCATTGGGTGGATAAAAGGTTGACATGGTCATTCATTCTAGAATTCACAATGGTGATTTACACATACACATATTGTAAATGCTACACACCACTGGATTTGAAACCAGGACCATGTGCACCAAAAATTAACATTTGTAAAGCATTTAACAGAATGAGCTACTGGTGTTATAAGTGTATTTTTCAATATATAATTGCACATTTACAAGCTGTTACTTCATTTACATCCAATATCATGTGCAAGACTTTATAGGGATGTATTTGTCCACCAGAGTCCCAGTTAAACACCTATTTTGCCATTAATGTTTTAGCAGGTATATTTTAAAAGGTTGCAGATAGAAGTACATATCTACCTACTGTTAGAGACCTCACTTACATCCATTATTCTGTGTCTGGCTTTCTACTGATGTATTCCTGTACCAGACTCCAAGTTACACTTCCATTTTTTCCATTACTATTTAAGCAAATTTGCATGACACGGCACGATGGGTAGCCCTACTTAACGACACTTAATGGCAGTAGCTTGGCAATTGGTATGTCCTGCTTAAACCAGCAGTGTTAATTAGCTGTGTGGCATGAAGGGCTGATGCACTAATCTGCAGGGGTGATGGCCATGTGTTTGAAATAGGGCACAGGTGTACATTTTGAATGTGATTATTTTTATTTCACACACGTATATAAATATAGCTCCACTTAGCTGAGCTTAGCGATGCTGCACATCATCCAAAAGATCTTTAATGAAATGAAAAATTGGGAGATAGGACAGTAGTGAAATGGGCTGCAATCAGGGGGAAAAACATAGTGAAAGGCTGGTAGGTATGTAGGAAGGGTGTAGGAAAGAACCATAGCTATCCAGTTCTTGCACAGCAACAACTGTGCACTTTAACAGACTTTTTAGCTGAATTTGGGCGTTCACCTCAAGAAAGAGGGGTGAGGAGAACAGAAGTGTGTTGATAAGCCAATTGGACCAAATTAAGTGAGATCACTGGAGACGTGTGTGAAATGGAGAGCTATGTATGGGACGATTTTTTGGGGGGGACTGGTGGACATTTTTTTTTAGGTGACAGTGGAATGTTAAGGAAGGGACATAGGTACATGTGGGGGAGGTAAGTTGGGAAGGTGAGGAAGCTTTTGCAGGCAGACAAGACAGACAAGACATCAGACAGGGTTGGTGTGTGATACACGAGAGGGGAGAACACCTTGGTTGGGGAGGGTGTTGTGGAATCCCAGTTCTATGGATGTCAGACACAGTAGCAGTGTGACTCAAGTACTCACCCATGGGACTGCCAGCACTGTACCTTCACTGCTCCTGTGGAGGCAGTGGTTGATGCTGACTCGAGGGCTGGTCTCTATCTAGTGTAAGCATGCACTGAGAGATAGGCACAGCACCCCACACACCATGCCTGCCAGTTTTTCATGGGTGACATAATCACCCCCTCCACTTCCATTCCCAGAGGGGGACCAACTCCAGCCTGTGTGGCAGAACTACTCAATGGCCCAGGTGGTGCAGGGGTAGCAGAGGGGGTGCCACCAGACTGTGACCCAGACATGCTGGGACCCAGTGCCACGGCCAGGGGAGCCAAGGTAGGTGGATTGCCTGGAACTTGCCCACCTTGTCATGCTGTAGTAAATTAAATATAAACATAAGGTAAAATAAACATAACCAAACAAATGCTAGTATTAACACAGTAGAAGATAGTAAAGATTAATTGAAATAAATATAAAGGAATATAATGAGAAGCACAACAATATAATGTAAATGAAAGTATATTAATAGCAAAGCAATATGAAATTATACATACAAGTTAGTTACAGATAATATATTAATATCAAATCATAATAATAAATATAATTCATAAATTAAAGAAGAGAAAGGCAGGGGTAAGAGATAAAAAATACTAACTTTGCAGGTAATATTACTACACAGACTGCTACTATATACGTGTACATATCTAAAATTTCAGTAGTGAGTACAGTGATTGCAAATATCATATAGATGATGGTGCACATACATAGCTCTCACCCTGTTAGCATGGGATAATATAGGCGAAGCCCTACCAAATGGTCTTACAAAGGCACAACAACAGGGAACACTTTTACATAGTGTGCTCATACATTAATAGCAAGGTGTTCTGATAATGAATTTGCCCATAAATCGCATTCCAAGTAATGTCATGTATCTGCTAATCAAGGACCAGACATATGGGGCAGTAGTGATTACATTCTGCAAAAATCATGACAGTTGAGAGGTATGTTCATGTACACTAATTACACGAGACAACAAATTATTTCTCACTTGGCTGCCATGGGATTAGAACCTCAAGCAGTGACTATAGGAATAATGTGTACTTTATTTGAATATAATAAATGTTCAAAATACCATCTCCTTTAACACTTTTATTACAACATTTTGTGTGAAATCGTACATTTACACGCATGCATAGCTGTGTGCTATCAGACTGGAAACCAACTGCAGTGACTTCATAAATAATGAGCACTATATTTGAAAACATTAGTTATCCAAGCACCATTTCCTTTTACACTGTAATGCTTACTGCCACACAAAATCTGGCAGTTGCACACATTTATGGCTGTGTAGGATATCTGTTAACCTAACCATATACCCCGTTCATTTACTGAGTGCTATCTACAGCATATTTCGGGGAAATATATCAGAACTGCAGCCTGACACTTAATCTGGGTATTGCACTACATTTTTTTCTGAAATTTCCTGCTGCATTATTTAGTAGTTAATATGCAAAAGTTGACCGGTGTCGGATTAGAATACACATGCAGTGAATACATGAATAATGAACACATATTTGTAAAGATTACTTATCAAAGCACAATCTCATTTTAAACTTTATTGATAATGTTTCTTAAAATCTGGAATTTAGACACATGGATAGCTGTCCAGGACTTCAGATAACTTACCCATATACCATGTTCATTGACTGAGTGGAATATACAGCATTTTTTCAGACAACATGAAAAGAACACAGGTCTGAACCTTACTCTAGGTATCGCACTACATTTATTACTAACATTTTTTCCTGCATTCATTATTCAGTTACATGTCACACTGGACTGGTGTCAGATTAGAATGCACATGCCGTGAATACAGGAATAGTGAACACTTTATTTGAAATCATTACTTATAAAAGCACCATCATCCTTTAAAATGCATTGATCAATCCTGCTTTAACTCTGGCATGTAGACCATGGATAGCTGTGTAGGACTTTTGTTAAGTAAGCCATATACTCTGCTCATTTATTGAGTGCAACCTACAGCACATTTCTGACAATGAGTAGACCAGAACAGTGACTCTTAGTCTGGGTAGACTTCAACATTAACTGATGTTTAAAAGCTATGCTGCACAGTACTGCATGCTTACATCCTTTAACATTTCAGGTAGGCAGTGACATATTAATAAAGATGTAAGATGTCCCAGTTATGTCATACACAACTGTTAAGACTCCAAACTCTGTAGTTCATTTATTGTATAATTTCATTATGCATTAAGTTATTACTCTGATGTTTTCCTACTTGCCACATGTATGCCTTATCCTGTCCAGGTGCCCTGCATGGGACTGAACATTGCCAGCCTTCTCTTGTGCAACTGTGGGAAGAGAAGCAAACCATCATGCATACAGTTTTGCACAGATTCAGCTTGTATATTTATAAATTACTGGTAAACATACTTACATATCTGGTGGGTACGCACAGCCCTAGTCTCTTGGAACCAGGTGTCCAAGGTTCCACTCTTCCTATGCCGCAGGTCATTGTAGTGATGACAACACTGCACACCAGTGTGGGGGATACCAGTAGCATTGGTAAGTTCCCTGGGCAACCTATCCCAGGCCTTAGACTTACACTCTGAGTCATGATAATTGCCCTGCAGCAGCCGGAGTTCAAAGTTCTTAACCAGGAGTCCAACAAAAACTCTGGAGTCCTGCACTCCTCACTTGTGTGCATGAAAGTGCACTCCTTCACCAACAGCACCAGACATTTCCACAGCCAAGTTAAGACTCCAACGAATGATGTGAAATTCCCACCTACTGGTCTTTAAATAGGCTGCATTCCTGCCCTTGCATGTCATACTATAAGTTTCAGAAAAGCCCTGCACTGCTTAACATCATGCAAACTCACACAAACCATGTTTAAGCAGAGCTTAGCAACATGCAAATGGAAATAGGCTGTTGACCATGTTTATGTGCTGCTTAACATTGCCCAGCTTTTCCAAATGTAGCACATTTTTAATTTTAAGATAAGCCAATGTTTCAGTCACCTGATGCATTTTCACAGCAATAAATATAAAAACTATGACTGCTCAGGACTCAAATCCAGGACCTAGTAAACTGTAGGTCATGACTCAACCTATATAGCTACTGGGACAGAGAAGGTAACTTGTATATCTTCACATATACTACAGGGTTCCTGTAAGTGCAGTGCAGTACATTGCTAAGCATGACAGAACTACAGCAATTGAATACATCTGGTTTCTATTTTAGATGTCAAGTGGATGTATACTCTATATGCAAGTGCAGTTAAGCATAGCTACGTTAACGTGCCACACTGAGTAAACAAGCACATGAGAAAAAAAAGAAAAAAACAAAATGCATTAATTAAAATCGAATACATCCGGTTCTATTTTTAGATATCTAGCAAATGTGTACTGTATATATGAGCAATGCTAAGCATAGCTGTGCAATGTGCTGCACTGCGCAAACAAGAACATAAATGTAAAAAAAAAATTTATTTTAATTTCATGCAGTACTATTTGTTGTTCACATTTTGGTCCAGATTAATGGGCTGAAAGGTATTGTGCTCTGCTTACCAACTGTCAAGAAGTTTTCTGGACAGTCCAGAAGTATGGCACAGCCTCTACAGTGTTACTTACATGGATTCAACATCTGTGTTACTGTGCTCCCCCTTGGCAGCGCACCATAATTAATATGTATGGCATGCTGCCGAAGAAGAACCATGGCCGTGTACACGGGTACATTTCATGTAGGCTCTTCACAAAGCCTACACAGATTTTATTGAATCCTGGGTATGTCTATTAAACCAACAGAAATAAAATTGTTTACACCTTCATTGTTTCCTAAAGATGAAATTAAATTTATTGTGATGCAGTACTCTCGGGATAATATTGAAACATGTTCTAACATTAATTAATTATGTCAAATACAAAAATAAAGAATAGATTTTAATTAGATATTGAAAAACAATACTTGTATTATTTGGAATTCATATATTTATTTAGAACTTCACAGATTTATGAGGTTCATTTACAATTTTAGATGGAGTGAATGTCTATAGTACACCTCTAAAGCCTGTGCTAAGTTAAGATCTTAGTTTTCTCAAACTATATGACTCAATAAAGGTATTTAAATGTTGTGCTATGTTTCTTTTGTTGCTTACCTCAGCTACTGATCCATTGCTTAACTTTGTAAGAAAAAATATCCATATTAAAGTTTTATAATTGTTACTATCTGTAAATATAAAAATCTCCTTATTTACCTGTTACATTTTATTAATAGGTATGTTAATTCATCTTGATCATACTTTGATGCATTTTAGTAATATTTCTTACTTGAAATATAATAACAATAAAAGCATACTCTCTAATCAATTATGAACTCAATCAGAATCTGGAAATATATATCTTAGGAAATACCACATGTTCAACCTTTCCAAACCTGCCAAAGGCATACAGGTCCTCTGCCTTGAGTGTACATGTCTAAGCATTACTTTAGTAGTATATTATTCCAGAATAATGCTCACTGCTGTGGGTTTTTACTTGGTCAACATAACCTTCACTTAACTATTAAAGTAATATCATAAACTTATGTGACAGCATGAAATATGCTAATATCAGTAAATATCACCTCCAAACAAAAGTGGAAAACTAAGTACAAGACAGCCTATTTATTTAAAAAAAACTTAGGAAATAGTGAAAACCCTTTCAATGCAGATGGTATGTGAATGCACAAATCAGATATTACTTATTTCAGATAAATCATATAGCATCCCAGTGAATTATATGATCAGCAGAATATGTGGGTGTCTGGTTCATGCAGTCATGGTACATCTGAAATACCTGTTACTACAAGTTTAGAGAACTTGATTTTGTCACATATCACAAAACTAGTTCCCTAATCTTACAATGCCAGATATTTCACATATCACACAGTCCCACTCCAGATTGCAAATGCACAAAGACATACAGACACACACATACACACACACACACACACACACACACACACACACACACACACACACACACACACACACACACACACACACACACACACATTCAGATATAAAAATTCAGAAATGCTTACCACCACAGCACCATAGAGACAGGCAGAATGATAACAATCATATGTCTGTGGTGGTCGCAGGGTATAGATGAACAAAGCCCTTGCTGCTCCCCAGATGTCCTGTGCTTATTTAGTTGCAGTGAGTTGCTAATGCCGGCTCCCTCATCCTCTGGTAACAGAGACAGCCTAGGTTACTGCAATAATGCAGTGTTACAGTCCTGGTGAGCTCTGTTCTGCATATGCATTGTACTGCTTAGTCTGGAGTTTGCTCATGTGTGGCAGCATATGACTGATGAGCGTGTAAGGTTTCTGTGGGGTAGCTGTGATTAAGGTATACTCCCTGGTAGCAGTAAGATACTGGGCAAGATTTCTTGATTTCATCACCAGCACTGGATGTGGGTCACATTGAGCCTGGGACAGACCTTAGACAGGTCCAGTAGATGTAGTGAATTAAGAGGGGGATGAGGTTCAGCTAGAGGAAGAAAAAAAAATCTCTGAAAAAATAAAAAAGTAGGCAAAACATTTTAATCTTTGTGCTGATAAGCACTGACTAATATTGTGGGAAGAGTCTCTGATATGATCTCAAACCATTTTTACCTTGCCTTTAGCAACTATTTCTTGAGGTCAGATCTTTCATGGGCAGATCTAATCAGGAAATATAGTGTAGAAAGTATCAGGAGGCAACTTATTCGTGTTCTTGGTTCTAACAATGGACAGGATGGTAAAGCTCTACTGCATACAGATGAATAGCCTACAAGTTATAGAAGTAAGGTAGAGCAGGTTTCATTCCTCATTCTGTACACTCTGTGTCTGTCATATTAGAAACTACTAAGGTCAGGCAATTGTAGAGCCTTTTGTTGTTTTTACTCATGTAGTTACAGTCCTCATCTTTTATTTATTTATATATATATTTTTTTCAGTCTGATTTTGCTCCCTGGTCATTTACATCACTAACACCAGGTTCCAGCACTGATTTAATTCATAGAGCCTGTATGATCTGGTTAGTGAAATCTACTGCAAATTTCTAAACCTACAGTATTTATTCTAAATTCCATGACCTTTTTGACCATTGTCTTCAATACTTGACTATCTCTGAATCTTGGAGATTTTCTTGGTCTCATTTATTTGTGCTCTTATATGTATGTTTCAGTTTGGAATACTAGCTGCAACATTTTTGCCACTATCATAGCCCAACACTGGTTAGTCTGACATTAGTCTTAAAAGTCAGATTCAGATTTATTATTGTGTCTAAGAACTATGCATAGCAGAAATGCAAAACCAAAAATAATACATAGCAAAGTCAACAACAGGGTAGACAAGTAAACAAACAATTAAACAAACATATAAATAAATAACAGAAAATGCAGGCCTCTATATGGCATACATAAAAGAGTAAAAGAATGAATAGATATGGGAAATTTATACATAGTAAGGCTGAGATTCTGGAAAGTCGCTAACTTCAATAAATATCAAGTAAAAAGGATAGTATTTCGGGTACTTGTTAAAGCCATCCAATGTAGAACACTCCTGAAGGTATTGTGATAATGGACTACAAAGGTATAGCTTTTCACACACAAGTGATAGAATAGCAGATGTCTCTAATCATACCTTATAAACCACTAGCAGAGCTAATGGAGAATGACCAAGATCCCAAGATTTATGATACGGAACTAAGAACTCTTTCAGACCAAGTCATTTATAATCAAAACCCAGCTTTTTATAACAGATAGTTTGTAGAGAGAGAAGCATTAATATTTGCTCTCAAGCAATTGCAGCGAGGGAACATTCGTCAGTGGGTGAAGCCAGTTTCCAGTTTTGCTTCAGCCATACTGCACGAGCTTATTTTGAAGTTCTTTTATATTATGTGAATGGTTTCTAAATAAATTGTTGAATTTGGATATCAATTCAAGTGCTGGATCTTGCCTTGTGGCTTTGGAACAGTGTTTATTGGTTTGGTTCTGTGCACCAGTTGCCGGTCGTTGCACCTTTTTTGTGGCAGTGTTTTGTGTATATATATATATATATATATATATATATATATATATATATATATATATATATATATATATATATATATATATATATATATATATATATATTTATATATATGCAAATATACTGTATATATATATATATATATATATATATATATATATATATATATGTGTGTGTGTGTGTGTGTGTTTAAGATGGACTATATAAAACACATGAGCAGTGAGGTCATCTAGGAGTAAGAAGTCCAGTTATAATTCAACAACAGAAGAGTAAAAATAAGACTGTCTTTGGTCAATAAATGGCTCAATTTCCAGGTGAATAGACTCTAGAGATAAGAGGCAATTCTCTTCCTCAAAGGATCAGCTAGTGTGTGGAGACCATAAAAACGAGGGAAGGATACCATTTGGTTTTGCTTATATCTCCTAGAGCAATAAAATTAATATTGTGACATTGTTTGGGTCTATACAACCATTCAATGGATTTGAAGAATCAGAGATGAAATAGAAAGAATGTTGGCAGAAAACAGCAAAATCTCCAGAGGGAAATAATTCAGTTTATACATAGAAATTGCAGTTTTCTAAAAATAATGACAGGCCTTAAATGTGTTCCAAGAATGGTGAAGAGAAAATCATAGAAAATATTCAAGAGAAACTGGTTTGGCAGGTGAAAATATAAGTAGAATAAAAGCACACATATATATATATATATATATGTATATATATATATATATATATATATAGCTAATAAAACAATGCTTCTGTGCATATTATAATTCTAAAGTTAAACAGAGAGACAAAAGAAGCCATGTGAAGCCAAACATTCTGTATCCAACTTCAATGATTTTAAGTTTCCAAGGAAAATAAAATGGAAAGTTGTCAAGACTATCCAGATCAGTAATATTCTTGTGCTTGCATTTTATGTATGTATGTAAGGAAACCCTACATTTTATAATTCCACACAAAGTAAAACACTTGGCTGAATGCAAATGAAAAATCCATGCAGTATAAAATAAGACATCAAAAGTCTGCCCATAACTCATGATTGTGTGGTACATGTTAATTTTATCATGTGCATATGTAGTAAAATAATTGGCATGTCACAAGTTACAGAAACCTTAACTGTGACTGTTACAGAGGAATAATTTGTTGAAAACAGAATTCTCACATTCCACCAATTCATGGCATGGAAGACAACTCTTCACAATTTAAGATGTTTTGTTCCATGTAGCCAGGTGGCCCTAATATCTATACAGATGGCCTCTCTGCAACATTCTGTGCAACAAATGTAATAGGATTCCTGCAAAACTGAACTCTATTAGACTGCATGTATGATCCATCAAATGTAATACAAAGTTTTCCACAGTGCTCTATATACTGACAATAGGAAAGCATAAATAACGACATGTTCCAGCAGATTGAGCAGCATGGTGGTTTGGAAGTAAGATCTCTGCCTTTCAGCTACATGGTTTGGAATTTAATCCTGACCTTCACAAACCTTCAGTGTAGGCTTTACATAGCCTATTTGAGGATGCATTAGTTGTCTCTAGTTTCTCCAGTTTTCTTAGGAAAAAACAAAATAAGGTAGCTCAAAGTAGGCATATTCTGAAACTGGTAAAAATTAAATGTGAGCAAACAAAAGGAAAGCTACCTCAAAGGCAGCCACATTATTTTATTAAACAAATATATTTAAAAAATACAAGTTTTCACACTATGTTTTATCAAGTGTATAAGATCAAACCATACAAAGGTGAAATTTAAAGCAACAGGTCAGATATCGCATGTACTTCTTTAACCAATCACAAATGTCATACAGTTCAAAGTGCTTCTAAGCCAGTCACATAAAGATTTTGAACATGAGTAGATTTCAGGTGTGCATCCATGCTGCTGGAGTCTGTGTTTGAAACTGTAGTAGATTACATTGTCTTTGGAATGGAGAAAGATGCATGTCTATGAAACTAATGTTATGACTACATGACTCTCAAATGAGAAACTTTACACCGTGCATTACATATGCAACAAAGTAAAACAAAGTACATTCAGTAAATTCCCTAAACAACAGAAACATGCAACCATAGGTTATATCATATTCCCTTTGAAAATATATAATGCTTAAATGCATCCAGATGGGCAATATGGTAGATTCACTGGCTCTGTATCCTAATGAATGCAATAGGTTCAAAGGTTCATAGATTTATGCTATGGAGTTGGAACAGCAGAGATTTAAGAGCCTAGCCACTGAAATTCACCTACTTTATTTCCTTTGTTTACAAGAGTCTGTTTAGATAGCCCTGTGGTAAGGTTACAGATCTTTATATACTTGCTGAAGCTGACTTTAAACAGAGATATGGAACAATGTTGACATGAAGTGGGAATTCATTCCATAAGCAGGGGATCCTTTGAGAGAGATACATATTTGTTTTATTTTATTTGTAATTGTTATCTTGGGTAGAGTACTGATACATGTGTATCTCTTTCAGACTCAGACCTGAACAACTGTTTGGTTAAGTGACTTGCTCAGAGTCATACAGCCAGATAAATTGGAGACTGAAAGAATTAAGCTCTGGACCATAGGAAGCAGCTTGATAACAACTCATAGCTTTAATTGTTTATAATATTCCTCTATCCTAATAACTAGTTCTAATAATATATCTAAATACCATAGAGTGGGTGCTGGTGATATTGCCACATTTTGAATATGTAAGAAGTCTAACAAGACTGGTTCTATTGTTGCCATATAAGACAAATAGAGGTCACTATGTAAAAGTGTGTAGAAGGCAGATTATATCGATACAGCTTTTGTGTTATATCTGTAGCTTAAGACACTGATAACTAAGATTTTTGATCAAGAATATTTTAGGTTTCTAGATGTGTATAATTCATTTAAACAGGTACATGACAAAAAATATAGCTCAGATTAAGGAGGAGTAGAGAGGAAAAACAACTGCTTTGGATCTGGAGAATATACTTTTGTTAATTATTTGAGCTAGGTAGGCAGATTTCCTAATGATGATTGCCATGTGGTTATCAAAGCAGAGTTCACTGTCCACAAATACGCCAAGGTCTCCAATGCTGGGGTCAAATCTGAGGGGGGCCTTCTATGCAGTATATGAAGAGATGATATTTTTGACACCAGGAATTAATGTGTGTTAGTCCATCATACAAAATATGGATATCTGCTAGCTTACAGTCATCCAGAGACATTGTAAGCCAGAGACTGTTGATGTCCACTTTGGAATCAATGAAGGCTATGCTGAATAGGCGTGGACCTGATATATAATAAGGAACCCTGTAGGACACCACCCGTGACAATGAAGACTGTGCCACTGAACTTGAATATGTCAGTTCTGTCTATGATCCAGTGGATAATATATAATTTAATACTCGGTGTGCTTGCCAATGATAATATGAGATGAGATACTAGTGAAGGCCTTTGCTAGGCCCAGGTATAAAGTGTGTACTATCTGTCCATTATTCATTGTTTGACTTACCGTCCCAAAGAAGTCCACCAGTTTTAACCAACAAGATCGACCTTAGACAAAACCAGACTGGCTCACACAGAAAGACTGAAGGCTGCATATAATTGTATTTTTAAGGTCTATGGTGATATGTTCCATTATTTTACACAGAATGATGATGAGCCTAATTAGTCTGTAGTTCTCTGAGTTAGTGACAACACTACCTTTGTGACAGATGTATGCTGTGGCTATTCTCCAAGCCTCAAGCACCTATCTTGTGGACAAGCTAAAATTAAATAAGGTTACAAGGAGCTCTAAGATTCTGTGTTTAGTACTGACTAGACCATAGCCTAAAATGTTGTCTAGACCCATAGAGCTAGTGTTTTTGGTTTGGAGAGGGAATTTCAATGGATGTGGTAGGGAATGATTAATAAGGAATGGGTAGCAGAGAGGTGAGACAAGGGATAAGTTGACCTTAAATTTGAAGTGAGTTTGTTGGCTATGTACTCATGATGTTACAGATCTTGTTGTTTCTCATGAATTCATGAATTGTTGGGTTTTACTTCTGACATTCCTAGCACAGATAAAGGATCGGATATAGCTGTCTGTAGATGAGGCAATAATATTCATCTCATAACTGACTTTGCAAGTTTTGACCTTGTGCCTCAGTTGTTTCCAATCATTTTTGGACTCACAGAATTATTGGATGCTTATGGTACGTGTTTCACTGAACAGTGAGGTTGACTCTGAAAGCCACAGAGAATAAATAGACCTCTTCATTTCAGTTGTAAATGGTTATACGACTCAGACTCCATTTTTAGAAGACTGTCTTTACAGCAGAATGAAAATGTGAGCCTCTGTCTCCAAAGTCAGTATAAACTAACACAGTAAAATGCAGAAGTCCTTAAAAACATAATGTTACACTAAAACACCCTAACTCTAATATGTGCTTAAAGACTGCCATGGATTCCATAGCTTTACAGTACTGTTGAAACTCAAATATTATACAACAAAATTCAATTAGTAGTAAAAAATGTGAAAAACAGATGATTGTTCACTACTGTGAATTAATTTTGTATTGAGCATTAACTTCAAGACTAATGCCACTGTGACTCTAGCTGTGAACACAATATTATTTAATTTCTTCCCAGACCCCTAGTATAGATGCTAAGATACACCATTGCCTAGAGACTGGCAAACAGCAGGGTTAAGGAAGTCTTAACTTTTCCTGCTGTTGATAGACATCAGAGTTGGTATATACAAGTGTGTATAAACATATATATATATATATATATATATATATATATATATATATATATATATATATTTACTTGGGGTATGGAGGATATAATCCCCCAAGGGGGTGTAGGAGTGCTTGCCCCCCCAAAAAAAAACACTTGCTTTCAATGTACTTTATTAATTTTAATTAAACATTCCATAGATGCAACTGCATCTACTGAACGTTCCATAAAATATGTTGACAATATTCTGAGGTGTATATATAAAAGCAGGTAGCAAGAAGGCAACGGCACAAAAAAGTTTTGCAATTCAGTGACATTATTTAAAAAGGAAAGAAAAGTCATTTTCAAATAAAAATATTGTGTAGTAGCAAAATATTCACCAGGATTCAGCAGGAATAGTGCAAGAGCTGCTGCACACAATATGGCCGATGAGAGAACCAGGAACGAGTTCCCGGGACGTGCACGAGTGCTCCTACACTATTCCTGCATAGACACCACTGCTATATGCTAATTACTCTATCTGCTGGTGAAAACCATGCAAATGATGTGAATTAGCGATCCAGGAAGCAGGCAGATATCTGTGCAGGAATAGTATAATCTGCAGAAATGTATTCGGTTACTAACCGAATACATTTCTGCAAATTACAAAACAGAGGCATGATAGCTTGAAAGAAAGCATGTATTCAATGTAGTAGGCATGCCAATAGCCAAATATATGGCCATTGGCATGGGAAATAGTTGCAAAATTATAAAAAAAATATATATTTTTTTTTGGCCGATTTCGGCCATTTAGGAGTAGGGCAGCAGTGCGCAAACAGGATCAGCCCAAAAATAAGAAAAAAAGTTGGAAAAAAGCTTTTAAACCCAAATCAACATTTTACCATAATAGTCAATGGCATGCATAAGACAACAATACCAAGGAATAGTGGTTGCTAAGGGGGAAGGCTCAGTGTGATTGTGGTAACTATGAATTAGCATTCTGGTTTATGCAAATGAGGGATTGATACTGAATCACAGATTTCCTCTCAGTGTTAGCTTGCCCCAACCATGTAGGTGCAGCAACACTATAGTATAAGTATAAGAGGTAGATGACCTCATAAGGGGGAGTGTCATGCATGCTGTAAGCTTATTGGAGCTCTGTGGCTCATGTTTACGCTTAGCTAAGCACAGCTAAGGAAGGGGGGTGTCTGAGATTGCCTAACAAAAAAAAAAAACACAGGAAATAGCAACTCTGTTCACATCTGAGCACTGGGTATGTGTGGAGCACCTGGGGGCTTAAATGGGAAGGCAATGGGAAAGGAAAACAGCAGTAGGAAGGCAATCATGGAGAACTAGCATAGCTGGCAGGTGAAATGAATCTGAATCAGCCAATTACACAGGCAGTAGCCCAGCTCAGCACACTACTATAAACTATGCAAACACCTTTCACTCTGGGGGTTTCCTACAAACTCTACACCACCACTGTACACAAACGGGGAAATTTTACCTGACAAAACTAACAGAATGTTAGAGGCTGCTGTTGCTCTCAGACATCAATATGTGGAAGAAACTGAGGGTGGTGAGGATGTGAATGCTGATGACCAACTCACAGTGAGGAGGAGGCGAAGAGTGTACAGACCCAGGGTAACCTACCAGGGGCTACATGAGATGGAGATAATGGAGTGCTATAGGGTGGGCAGGGACATTTTACAGCAAATTATTGAGCCGTGCTGCCCACGCCTCACACACAGAACCAACAGAGGGGAACCCATCCCAGTGGATACCAAGGTATGTGTAGGGTTAAGAATACTAGCCACAGGTACCTTCCAAAGGCCAACTGGGAATATCAGGGGGATCTCACAGGCATCAGCATCCTAGGTACTCCACCAGTTCCTGGATGCCATGTCAGCACATGCCGGTGAGCACATATATTTCCTCAAAACCCATGAGGCGTTGACCAGCAATAAGCGTCTCTTTTACCAAATAGCAGAATACCCTGAGGTAGTGAGTGCTATAGATTGCACACACATACACATCAAAGCACCACCCAGTGAATGGGGTAGGGTCTACATAAACCACAAGGGAGTCCCCTCCATCAACTGCCAGGTCGTGTACGATTCCCAGGGCATTATCTTCAATGTGTGCGCTGGCAGCCCTGGAAGCTATCACGACTCCCACATCTGGCATATGACACAGCTGTACCAGAAATTTGCCAATGGGGACATCCCCTTTGGTCACCTAGTGGGGGATGCTGGTTACGCACTGGAGCTGTGACTGATGATACCCATCAGAAATACACACACACACACACGAACAAGAACTCCATAATGAGGCGCACGTACAAACCAGAATCATAATAGAGCATGCGTTTGGGATGCCCAAGTCATGGTTCCACTGCCTGGACATATCCGGTGGAGCCTTGCAGTACTCTCCAGCTACATGTGCACAAATGCTCATTGTATTTGCCATGCTACACAATATGATCCTGCGGAAACAGCTGCAGCAGGAACAGCATGGGGCAGGGCCACATAGCCCCCCCACCATTGCCAAGGCCATCACAGGCACAGAGGGACTCAGAGGAGGAACAACCTGAGCCTTGCATGTAGGCAGAAGGAGGCATGCCAAATATGCCCAGGCTTTGGCAAAGAGGCAACTCATAGCACATACACCGACACTGTAGGGACCCAGGGAGTGACACCTCTGTCTGACACACACGTACAGTAAAAGGGATGCCAAACATGACACTACCTGTGCTTTATGATCTATAGGGAGTGTACTATGTATATTCGACATAGTCAGCCCTCCAGCACCATCCTTAATACTGGCACAGCCACAAGGTGAGCCACTCTTTCTATCAATTGCTGAATGGAATAGTATATTCTGCTAGTTATATTTATTGTATGGATGTGAGAATGCAAGGGAATCGGGAGGCTGAATGGGATGGCAGCAAATAGTGGACACATATAGGGGCAGCATGAAATCCATAACAAATACTGGTGTCAACAAAGTAGGCAGTACTAGACAGGGTGACAAATCTCACTGCAGTACATGTGGTGGCCCAAATGTGTGTCCATAGGACACACACATGCATGTCATTGAGGCTCACATACCCAACACCAGCCTCACCCAGCAGGACAGGTGTAGATGACCATAAATAAAGGCTGCGCTAAGCCCTCCAATTGCTGGCAATGGTGAACAGCCCCCCTCCAGACCTACACAGACAGACTACAACAGGTCCGGCAGTTGTATGTTAGTTCTGAAGGGTAAGAAGTCAGAAACTGAAATGTAGGTCAATAAAACCTAAGATCTGTACTCTACTGATATGCCTCTAGTTTGCATAATAGGTCAGAATACAAAATGAAATGGAAGCAAACAGAGTACCTGAAATATCAGTACAGTCATAGCAAATGTTTACAGTTGTCATGTGTCGTTCCCCCCCCCCCCCAATCCTATGTAGAAATGCAGTAACATGTACATGTGGGTTGAATAACAGTGGAGCACAGATTACTTGAGCTGGCCCAATTTACAGGATAGATTGTTGCATGTGTACAATATGCAGGGGTCTGTGTGTTAGGTTGTTGTGTGTGCAATATTGTGTGGAAGTGGTCAGCATGTAGGCATGGAAGGTTGTGTCTCTGTGGCCTATGGACAGTACTTTTGATGACAGGGCCATGTTCTAACAACTGCAGTGCCAACCACAATGCATCTCTGCAATACCCATGTCAGCAGCCATCCATACTCACTGCCCAGATGTTAATATCTGCCACCATCTGAAAGATGAACATGCCATGAATTTGGGCCCATACATACACACTGTACATGGGTGGAAATACCCTAGATAGAGTACATAAAATGTAACTGTCAACTGCACACACCTTTGGAATTATACATACAGATTAGCAGCACATTAGTTGTCTGTGTAGTATGGAATACTGATGTAGTCTGGCCAATCACTGGCAGACCACAAAAGGCACAGTTATGAAGTAATGAGAGACTGCCTAAGTCCCTGCATAAGGCAGCAGAAGGGGAATGTCCCAGGTATATCTGTGAGTCAGCTGCAAGAAGCTTCCATATCACACATGCACTCATCACATCACTACCAAATGCCCTACAGTCCTCTGTCAATGGCCTGTGCCTCACCCATACTGTCAATGTATGTTATCTCATGGGGTCCCAACTAACAACATAACACAGTCCACAGAACACAAATGCAAGGCCATGCTGACAAATCCCAGTAGCATGCCCACGATGTCCTACTGCAGGAACTGTGGACCAACCCCTAAATACTGCTGGAAGGAAGGGGCAACTATAGGGATACTTCTCAGATATCACTTGCATAATGTTAAGAAGAGGATAGAATAACTGAGTGGGGGGTGTAGAAGCATGGATGTCATGGAGTATGTGAAGTCTGAAACTCTGATGTGTGCCCATACTACCCTTCCCTGCAAACCCAGTAATGGGTAGATACAAACCTGCTTGTAAACCACAATGTGAAAGGGAACTGACCAGATATAAGAGCCCTGCCTCTGGCTAATCTGGGTGAATCTGTACAGCTGAGAGGTATAGCCACAGCAGGATATGGCCATTCTGTTACGTCAATAAATGTACAGGCAGGAGATCCTCGACCACCACAGTACCAAGGTGCTGGATCATTTACACAGACTCATCAGCAAGTGTCTGCAGCTACCCTTCCAGAATGGCATGAGTGTGCAAGAATATGTAGACTGCAGACCACAATACTGGACACAGCTTCACTCATCTTGTATTTCCCAGGAAATAACAGTGAGCAAATAAGTATGTCTGTCAGTAGTTGATGACATAATATATCACAGTATAAGTACATATGTCTGAATATCTCTGCTAACACCAGTCATGTAACACAAGGAGTACAGACACAATAGTTACAGTATCCCACTATCTTTCACCCATTGTGACTCCATATTGTCAACCTATCTATAGATATCCTGCAGAAACAGGTTGCTAGCTGTAGGTGTAGAACACCAAATCCCGGACTGGAGTACAACCTAGCTGGAATGGATTCACACACTCAATACAGAAGGTCATCCTGGGCATGCTCCTACACTTACAGAAATGAAGCCCATGTCTGACAACACAGTGGACTATACATATCTGTCAGTCACAGATGTCTGTGCACACACACTCCACATTGCTCACCATTCATGATTGCACACACATTGGATAGGAATACTCACACATATCCAAAGCCAACACACTATAATATGTCAAACATACACACACAGAGATGTGGCGAAGAGAGAGACAGACATTGACCGAGAGATTTCAGTCATGAGGCCTGTCCCACCTACCACATATCCAATTGGCCAGTATCAGATGATCTGCTGTCAATCAATGTAGAAATAGCCCTCCACCCTATAGGGTTTGTGGTGCTTATGATAACTTTGTAACACAATAGTTTGTTTGTTTCTCTTTTCCGCTTTTCCCGGTTAGGGGTCGCCACAGTGGAACTCCAGTCCACTAATGATTGCCAGTAGATTTGTTTTATGGTGCCGAGTTGCCAGCCCAACACCCAACCTTCAGAGAAGGCACGCCCATTCATGCATGTCTTTCGGAGGCCACTCGTCCGTGGGGAGGACATGCAGACTCCACACAGAAGGCACTCCAGCTGTGAATCAAACAGGAGAACCTCTTGCTGTGAGGCAACAATGCTACCGCTGTACCACCATGGCTAAACTTTGTAACACAATAGTACAAATCAGTATTCATCTAGCATTTGTATACCCAGTCCTGTCAAATGTAAAGTTGTGTGTGACTGAGTGTTGTGTGTGTGTTTCCAGAGGAATGGTTTATGGCCCATTCACACACACTGCACTTCCCATTACCCATGTTAGCACTTCCGCTGATGTCAGTAACTTTGAAGTAACCTTCTGGCCAACTCTTAGCCCTATAAGCTGCGTGGTGCTTGTGATGCATATGTAATACTATGGTGTAGAAAAATAGGTAGGAGTTCTAATCCTCAAAATGGCAACTGTGAAACTGTGTGTGTGTGGAGATGAATGATTTTGAGGCCATTCACAGTCACTACACCACTCATTGCCCTACTTTAGCAAGCCTGCTGATGTCAGTCACCTTGTAATAACATTTTAGATAAATGCCAGCCCCATAAGCTCCGTGGCACTTGCAATAACTGTGTAATGCTATAGTGTAACATGCTAGTTAGGTAGCAGTTCTAATCTTACACATGGCAACTGTGAAACTCTGTGAGTGTGTGGAAATGAAGGATTTTGAAGCCCTTCACAGTCCCTACACCTCCCACTGCCCTACTTTAGCAAGCCTGCTGATGTCAGTCACCATGAAATAACCATTTGGACAAATGCCATCCCCATCAGCTCCATGGCACTTGCAGTAACTGCGTAGTACTGTAGTGTAGCATACTGCTTAGGTAGGAGTTCAAATCCACAAGATGGCAATTGTGTAACTGTGTATGTTTGTGTGAGAGAGAGTGTGTGTGTTTTTGAAAATACCTGATTTTATGGACATTCACACTTACTACTCTTCCCTCACCCTTCCTTTAGCACTGCTGCTGATGTTAGTCACCGTCTAAGATACCTGTGGAGAGCTTGATAACATGCAAGCTTCATAGCGTGTGCCATAAATGCTGAACACTGTATATGGGTTTGAATCTCATATATGGCAAGTGTTTGTGTGTATACCTCAAAGGTTTTCGCCCCATTTATACCCAGTACACATCTCAAAGCCTGACTTTAGCAGTCCTGTGGATATCATCCACCTTAGAAGTACCTGTTGCCAACCATGTCAGGTCAGTGGTGCATGTGGTAAATGCGTAGCCCTCATGGTCCATAAAGATTGTTAGATAGAGGTTTGAAATCACCCCTGACAAATGTAAATGTGTGTGTAGGGTAAAATTATTTTTGGGATCTCTCACCCACTATATCACACAATGCCAGTATTTACAAGGGCTGGTGATGTTCCTCACCTTAGAAGTACCTTGGGGCAGCATCCATCCTGCAAGCTCCATGGCACATGCGATAAATGCAGTACACTATAGTAGTAATACATAGTTAGGTAGGGATTTGAATCTCAGTACTGGGAAGTCTGTGTGAGTGTGTCTGTCATCAGTATCATGTGTGGAGGTTATTGTGATTGTATAAGAACAGGATCTATTGTGGGGAGGATTTTGCTAAATTATTATGTTGAGGACCTAGTATATGTCACAATGAACACCTTATAAGGACAACAGATGTCAAACACCAGAGAGGCTGGTCAGTATCCTGTGTGGAGGTTGTTGTGATTGTATAATAACAGGATCCATTGTGGGGTGGGTTTTGCTAAATAATTATGTTGAGGACCTAGTATATGTCACAATGTCCACCTTATAAGGACAGCAAATGTCAAATACCAGAGAGGCTGGTGTAGACAATCCATAGCCCTACATGTGACATTATGGATTGGTGAACAATATAGGCAGCCCTTCTATTACTCAGAGAACACTCTCCACCCACGTCTCATACATAAACACACTTGGCTAGGCAACAACCACTATATTGGTAGTTCCCTGCATATTGCCTCACAGATAGTAACCACAGTGTGATTGCAGTGGACTACATGCCTGCTGGCCACAACAGTGCCACTGACATCAGGAACTACTTTGATGTGTTACATCTCCTGGCTGAGTGTGTGTTATCCAGCAAGTAAAAGGACATGGCACCCTGTTCCATCCCCGAAATAGGCAAATGAATGTTTACAGTGGCCCTTTTGCTATGTTCCCCACTGGACGCCTGCAACAACTGTAGAGTCTGCAAATGTAACCCACAAAGGGAATACCATGCCTTATACACATGCACTGTATGATCAGATGCCATTAACTCCACTGAATACCTGTATCATGCTGTCAATGTAGGTGCAAGAATGACCTTAGTTACATAGCTAGATCTCACCAAATGAGGTCAGGAATGCTACATCAGAAGACAACAATATGTCCATGCAACATGCCCCAGAAACCTCAAGTACACTTCCACACATCAAAGAACATGCATGTGGGACATGTGCACAACCCAGACACTGTCCATGGTATGTAATATACACATACATGGGAAGCAGTGCACATCACTGGCCACCCACAATAGTAACCCAGATGAGTGGATGGTGAATACAATACCCACCCCTGGGGACCACTCCAGGGACTACACCCCTGAGCCACACTGAAGACTATTGTCATGTGACCTGATGACAAGATATTCCTTTTGCCTAGCCTTGTACAGTCTTTAGGCCCATACACCTACTACACACCTGTGAAGCAATGAACCTATGCATCTCAGTACTGGTAAGTGTGTGTGTGTGTGTGTGTGTGTGTGTGTGTGTGTGTGTGTGTGTGTGAGACAATGAATCAATGAATGATTTTGAAGCCATTCACAATCACTACACCTCCCATTGCCCTACTTTAGCACACCTGCTGATGTCATTCATCTTGAAATAACCCTTTGACAATGTTTCAGCCCATAAGCTCTGTGGCACTTGCGATAACTGTGTAATATTGTAGTATAGCAAGCTAGTCAGATAGGAGTTCTAATCTTGATCTTGCCAACTGTGCTAATGAGTGTGTTCTTCTGAGAGAGTGTGCGTGTCTTCATTGACACCTGATGTTGTGGACATTCACACTTACTACACTTCCCTTACCCATCCTTTAGCACTGTTGCTGATGTCACGCACCTTTAAAGATACCTTTGGACAGCTTTCCAACATGTAAGCTCTGTGGTGTGTGCAAGAACTGCATAACACTGAAATAGCAATACATACTCAGGGGTTTAAAACTCAGTACTGGTAAGTGTGTGTGTCATCAGTATCCTGTGTGGATGTTGGGGTGATTGTGCAATGACATGATCCATTGCAGTGTGGGTTTTGCTACATCATTATGTTGAAGAGCTACATGTCCCAATGTCCACATTACAAAGCCAACAGTTTTCAAACACTGTAGAGGCTGTAGACAATCCTCAGCCATAAATGTGTGCAGCCGTGTGCAATTACTATGTGACACTATAGATTAGTAAACAATACAGGCAACCGTTTTAATACCCAAATACACTCTCCACCCATGGATCATACACAAACATGCTTGGCTCTTACACTCTTACTCCCTTTTGTACTTTGGCTTTGTCTCTCTCTTTCTCTCTCTCTCCCCCTCTCTAGTGAATGTTGAAAAGTACATCTGTTTTGCATAGGCAGCAGCTTGAGTTTTATAAGTAATGCTCATGATCAGCTGATGGCCTGTGCATGAATTGCAGTCCGCCACTTGCTAATTGCATTTGGAACAGCTGTGGTATCATTCCTATAGCCAATTGCATGGAAACACACTCCTATAACTAAGCATGTCATGTGGGTGTTGTCCCTTTTCCTTCACTGTGAGCAGGACTTCATACAGGTGTCTGACAAACAGCAACACAGAGAGTAGTTGGAAATACCTCTTACAACACACACTGTGGAGACAGGCCAACAAACAGGAGAGGGATGTTCCAGAGATGGGGTCAGTATGTGAGTATTGCTGGTCTACATTTGAAGTAATGTTGGTTTAACAGGGTTTGTGTGGATATGGCTGTTCTACATTATTTAAAGTCTGGCATGACAGTGTTATGTGGTTGAGGAAACTCACACCTGTAGGGCTATCTGCAGACTTTGGAGTCTTACATGTGGTATTTTACTTACACATTTCCTATCTTTAAAAATGTAGTAGTATACTCTGATGATTGCAGTCAGTACATGGTAACATCCATGTGAGTTACTGACTTCATACCCCTCAGAAGAGATATGTCACAACAAACCCTGTTTTTTTATCACAGCAACATGTCAATATTGGCCCTATGTTTGTTCCTCTGTCCCCCAAGTCTGTCACCATTTGTCCATATGTCATGCAGTAACAGGTGCATATGTACAGTATATCATTATTTACTGACATCATACCTGATAACAAGCCAGTGAGATATCAGACTGCTAGACATGTTATGCATAATAGGCCTTATATTTGAGGCCAAACCCTGGAAATTCTGTTGTAGTCAGTACAGTAGTGAGGTCTGTGTACTTATAGTGATTGTTGACGGAGTGTGTATTGTGAATATGTTACTTGGCCTGTGTACAGACTGTGATAAATGTCAGAGTTCTTGGTCCTGTTCTATCTGATGTTGCATGCTGCTCTAGTTTACGGTGCCCTATCAGCGTATATGTTTGTAGGGCCAGACAGAGACATGTTCCATACCACAGTCAGGCATCAGACTACACTGTGTATTGGGCCAGTATTTGTAGGGTTAGTGTGGGAGTGGCACATATGAGGATAGTTTTGTTCACACAGTCCAAATACTGTACTATTAATTAGACTTACCATAATGTGACTGTGTTGAGACTGGTTGTGGGTATGCACTTTCACATAGGGGGCTGTTACTCCATGCTGTTACATGCCTGTAATGCCTGTTTATTTGCAAGTACATGTGTATTCCCCCATAGGGAACTTCGGTCAGTGTTGTGGCAGTCTTCCTGCAGTTTACACAGTGCTTTGTGACATGCCTAGCAGCTCAGTGTATTTACCTAGTGTGATGTTATGCGCAGATATTTGTCAGATGTACTGTTGCCTGACAACCATAAGTGTTGTGTATTTCTGAAAAAGCAGTGGGATACTGTGAAGATGTATGTCACTAACTAGTGGGAAGTATGTGGGCTTGGGACAACTGCTCCTCTAGTTAATATGTGTTAGGATAGACAGGAGTGTGTGAATGCATCAACTGTGTGAGCTTATCTATTCCAGTATTTTTGTGATGTTCCCATTTTCATGGCTGTAAACATCCACTTTTTCAAGCTTGGTCCACACGTCTTGCACTAAGGAGTTCTGTGTATACCTCTGGACTGACCAGATTGTGTCACACTGTCCACGTGTATTCGTCATATATCTGTTGTATTCCACAGGATTATTACCGTGATTTCCGTGGTACTTCACTATGATGGTCTTATGATGTCTGTCAGTAACTGATGGTGTACATGTCAGTATCAAAAGTGACTTCATACACAACATGTCTGCTGATACAACCCCTGTTACTGTAGCAACATTCTATATTTATACCTGCAATACTTGCATTACATTCCGTTGCACTAAGAGGTTGTAACTATTGGTGCTAAGGTATGACTCTACTACATGTTATGGGCATATGTTTTATATATATATATATATATATATATATATATATATATATATATATATATACATATACACACACACATACATATTTATATATCTAAATATATATATATATATATATATATATATATACACACACACACACACACACACACACACACACACACACATACACACCTTGCACACACACACACACACACACACACACACACACACACACACACACACACACACACACACACACACACACACCTTCCTCCCCACACACAAACACAAGCTCTCTACTGCTGTGCCCACACCCCCCTTTCTTAAATATTCTAACTCTGACATATACATACATACATACATATATATATATATATATATATATATATATATATATGTATGTGTATATATATATATATCTATATATATATATATATATATATGTATATATATATATATATATGTATATATATGTATATTCTACTTCTTCTTCTTCTTCTTCTTCTTCTTTTTTCAGCTGCTCCCATTAGGGGTCGCCACAGTTGATCAACTGTTTCCATTTCTTCCTGTCCTCTGCATCTTGCTCTGTCACACCAACCACCTGCATAACCTCTTTCACCACATCCATAAACCTTATCTTAGGCCTTCCTTTTTTCCTGTTACCTGGCAGCTTCATCCTTAGCATCCTTTTCCCAATATACTCTGCATCCCTCCTCAACACATGTCCAAACCAATGTAATCTTGCCTCTCTTGTCTCCAAACATTCCAACCTGCGCTGACCCTCTAATATACTTATTCCTAATCCTGTGCATCCTCGTCACACCCAGTGCAAATCTTAACATCTTCAACTCTGCCACGTCAAGCTCTGATCCTGCCTTTTTGTCAGTGCCACTGTCTCCAACCCATATAACATAGCTGGTCTCACTACCCTCTGGTAGATCTTCCCTTTCACTCTTTCTGGTACTCGTCTGTCACAAATCACTCCTGACACTCTTCACCACCCACTCCATCCTGCCTGTACTCTCTTCCTTAACTCTCTTACACACTCACCATTACTCTGAACTGTTGATCCCAAGTATTTAAACTCATCCACCATCGCCACCTCTACTCCCTGCATCCTCACCATTCCTCTCTCCTCCCTCTCATTCACACACACATATTCTATCTTAGTTCTGCTGACCTTCATTCCTCTTCTCTCTAGACCATGTCTCCACCTCTCCAGTGTCTCCTCCACCTGTTCCCTAGTCTCACTACAGATCACAATGTCATCTGCAGACATCATAGTCCACGGGGATTCCTGTCTGATCTCGCCTGTCAACCTGTCCATCACCATTGCAAATAAGAAAGGACTCAGAGCTTATCCTTGATGTAATCCCACCTCCACCTTAAATGCATCTGTTAAATAAAATCATGAAATCAATACACAAGAGGTCCAGATTCAAAAGTTTACTAGTGTACACCAGGAGGCAAAAAACGTACAAGTACAGAATTTTGTCTAATATAAAACAGGAAGTATACAAGTTTTATAGTCTTTGCATTCAAGTTGTGCCACCTTACTGACATGGTATGTCACAGGGCATCTACATCACTTTAGCTTACAGTCCTCTATTCATAAATATTGTTGATGCTGTATATTTTAAAAAAGTTTTCCTCTGGTAACAATACAGCCTTGCTATCCACCTGGTCAGACATAATGTCTTTCTGTAAAGTTACTTCTTCAAGGTTTCACATCAGTTCAAATACAATAGCAGATTCGGTCTTTTAATACACTTCTTTGATCTCAGTAACACTTTCCCAACAGCTACATGTTATCTTAGTAACACATACACAAGGCCAAATCATCCCAGCAGGAAAGAGCAGAAGATTTCATTACTTCACATATTTAATTTCCTGACCCAGCAGATAATCACTTGTGAGAAGCATAAACATTAAGACTTGCTAAGCTAGCAACTGCCAGGGTCAGAGGTCAACTTGCTACAAGCCACACTGCAGTTTCAGAACTACTTTGCAATTACACATGAATTCATCCTTTTTGTTATATCATTAATAGAATAAAATGCATTACATACCTCTTTGCTTTTAAACTAGTGTTTCACATATATTCAAATGCATATTTTTCTAACAGCATCCTTCACTCCCACTGCAGACCTCACCGCTGTTACACTACCCTTGTATATATCCTGTACCAATCTTACATACTCTCGACTTCCTCATACAGTACCACAACTCCTCTCTAGGCACCCTGTCATATGCTTTCTGTAAGTCCACAAAGACATAATGTAACTCCTTCTGACCTTCTCTGTACTACTCCATCAACACTCTCAGAGCAAACATTGCATCTGTAGTGCTCTTTCCTGGCATGAAACCATACCGCTGATCACTAATCATCACCTCCCTTCTTAACCTAGCTTCCACTACTCTTTCCCATAACTTCATGCTGTGACTGATCAGTTTAATCCCTCTGTAGTTACTACAGCTCTACACATCACCCTTATTCTTAAAAATCAGTACCAAAACACGTTTTCTCCATTCCTCCAGCATCCTCTCACTTTCCAAGATTTCATTAAACAATCTAGTTAAAAACTCCACTGCCATTTCACCTAAACACCTCCATGCTTCCACAGGTATGTCATCTGGACCAACAGCCTTTCCATTCTTCATCCTTTTCATAACTATCCTTACTTCCTTCTTACTAATCCACTGCACTTCATGAATCACTATCCACACATCATCCAACCTTCTCTCCCTCTCATTCTCTTCATTTATCAGCCCCTCAAAGTACTCTTTCCATCTGCTCAGCACACTCTCCTCTCTTGTGAGTACATTTCCCTCATTATCCTTTATCACCATTACCTGCTGCACATCTTTACTAGCTCAATCCCTCTGCCTAGCCAATCTGTACAGGTCCTTTTCTTCCTCCTTCGTGTCCAACCTTTCAAACAACTCTTCATATGCCTTATCCTTAGCCTTCGCCACCTCTCTTTTGCCATGCACCTCATCTCCTTATACTCTTGTCTACTTTCTTCATCTTTCTTTATATATATATATATATATATATATATATATATATATATATATATGTATATATATATATATATATATATATATATATATATATATATATATATATATAACTATATGTGTGTATGTACATGTATACATATATCTACATATGTGTGTATATATATATATATATATATATATATATATATATATATATATATATATATATATATCCTTATGTGTAAACATGAGTGTTGTATATACCCTCCCAGATGTATCCCACCATTTTTATCTATGTGTATATTTAGATATAAAAACATGACTGATTCAACACTATTTTCACTTACAAGTACTAAACAAGTAGTCAAAGCAGTTGTTCACTACTATTCATTATGTGTACAGAATGATATATTTAAAAAAAAAATAAACATCGTCGCAGTTCTAATGGCTTAGTGGTTAACTGCTGTGACTATAGTGCATAGGGTCCTGGGTTCAAGTGCTGTTTATTTTGTTGCTAGGCTGAACAAAGACTGTTGGATACAGAGTGGTTAAAACAGTTTTGAGCAGCTTTATGTGGGTTTGCATGGGTTTGCATGATGTTAAGTGCTGCTAACATATGGTTAAACGAATAAGTGCTTACACCATGTAGGCTTCACTTACTAGTGTGCAAATCTGCTTTGCATTTACATTTAAGCAATGCTTGCACCTGCTAAGCATAGCTCAGCCCTGGTAACCAGGGATCACATTCCAGTCTGATAAAATAGCAGGGTAATTACATCTTTAATAAGTGTATTTAATTCCATGTACATAATATGCTTCTATGTGCTGTCATTACAGTAGCAAGGAGTGTGAGTATACTGTATGGGACACCTGAATATACATCACTAGTACAACAATCTTTTCTCTTTGTATGTGTTTCATACATGAGTAGTACCCCAGGATATATGCAGTCAAAATTGCATGTAGTGTATCATTACGTTATTACTTTTAACAATGTTTCCCAAGTAAGAGTAGATTGCAGATTGTAGTACTAGAACCATACACCCCTGTATGCAAAGCTGGACTCTGCGTACTGACTATCATGTTTTGGGTGTGTGAGCTGTATGTTATTAAGTATTTGCTACTGGATATTGATCTGATATGTGGATATTAACTGTAGACTACTATGTGTTTAAGACATGTCATTGAGGACTACTGTCATGTAGTAATGGCATACCTATCAGTGTCAGACATCTATCTGTCCAAGCATTCATCCTAATGCATAACGTGTTGTCTAGCTGATTTCTGTCTTTCCTCTGTACAGATGTGCAGATGTCAGGTATCCATCTTGGCTGCTTTCAGGCAATCTATGCTTGACTGACACTGACATGTCTGCCCAGCTGTGTTATGAATGCCACAGCTAGGAAATCCCACCCTGTATGCACTACATGCCATGGATACCTCAACCAGACTACCACAGTAAACAGTACATGCTTGGGTGCAGGTGTCTAACCGAGACACTGGCCATGTTATGTAATATATGTTGCATACATGTCAATTGGAGCACCTCACTGGCCCTCTGCAACAGAAAACCAGATTACTGGATGTTGCATTTAACTGTCACCCTGGGGATCACTCAAGTGGCATCAGTTGATAGATGGCCTGCTGAGAAATGTCAGGTGGCATGATACTAGTCTACCCACATCACCTACTCTTCTCATCTCTCCATGGACATTTGCCTGGTACACACCTAGGAACACCTGCACCTACGGACCCCAGTACTGACAAATGTGTCAGTGGGCATTACTGAAAATAACAGTGTCTGTATGTTTGTAAAGCTGTAGTTGATAATACCCTAAGGGCCTTCTCGCTCACTACATCCCCCATTGCCATACTTAGAAATGGCTGCTGCTGTAATTGAGATTAAATTTACCTTGTTACACTCTTCACCCTGTGGGCTACCTGGAGCTTGCAGTACCAGCATAACACTGTTCTACAAATGGGTAGATAGGCGTGGGTTACCTTCTGATCCCTGGCAAGTATGTGTATGTATGCTATTGTGTATATCTGTAGGAGACAGCATTCTGAGGCCACATTCTCCAAATACAATAAACCTTGCCATACATTATAAGGGATAGTGATGTTGCTGACATTAGGACAGCCATGAAAAAACCCTCACCCTACTATCCCTGTGGCATGTGCAATAAATGCATATCCCTGTAGTAGAACTGATTAGACAGACAAGGGGTTGTATTGCAGTCCTGAGCAATGTGCGATTGTGGTATGTCAGAGCATTATCATGGGTTTCAGTGAGTATAATATCCAATGTGGGGTGTGGGTGCTGGGTATACTGTCTTTATACCATGGTACACCAGTACATGTCCCAAGGTCCACTGTATGAGGATCACTGTCACCATCAACCATACAGGTAACTGATTACACTATCCAGCCCAATGATGAATGTGCTGTGTGCAAATCCTCTGTAACAGAATGGACTCACTGACAAGGTAGTTAGCACCACTAAACCCAGGTCTGTCAGATTTGTCTGTGACTGTTATGTGTTTGTCAGTGTGTATATAACAGTATGTCATACTCTGTGTTGTTCATTAACACCCAGTACATCTCCCATTACCATACTGTACAAGGCCTGGTGATGTTCTTCACTTAACAAGAAACTTGGGGCACACCTCATCCTAAAAGCTGTGTGTTGTGTGCAATTAAGGCCAAATACATTAGTAGCAATCATTTGTCTGAGAACTAACTGGCAAAAGATAACATTTCATAGGAATCATCTTGTGGAAATTCATTCCATCAAATCTAGTAGTAGATGTGTAAATGCCCTGTTCCTCACTGTACAGCTGTGCAGCGATACTGGAGTTGGTATATATAGTTGTGTGTGGTTGTTATGGGCACAGCCACCCTCAATGGGGTTACTGTTGTGCTTATCCCCCCACTTACTTTGCTGTTATACTGCACAGTTGATGATTTTAGGCTTGTGATGGAAAACATGGAGATGGTCTTAAAATATAACTATATTTATTTTCAGGGTGAGCTGTATCATCACCTGGACAGAATTGCCATGGGGTCTTTGTGTGCACCCATCTATGCTAATATTATCATGTTGTATTGTGAGAAACACTTTGTATTCGAGTCTCATTACAAAGTACACCTTTTGGGGTATTTCAACTTTCTGGATTATATTTTTATTTTGTGGCAAGGAAGCAGAGAATTAATACCCAAGTTTATGGAGTATTTGAATAATACAACTGAATTTTTACAGTTCACCCATGAAATAGGAATAGATGAGATATACTACCTTGTAAAATTATACAAGGATTATGTAGAAAAAACATATAGATCAAGACTATACAGGAAAGAATGTTTTTCAAATTCTTATTTGCACTTTGATAGTGATCATCCACAATTTCTTAAAAGTAACATAGTAAAAGGTCAGATGGTTAGAACAGCCAGAATGACATCCAATATGGCTGATTTTTTGAAATAAATAAACTATGTACACTATTTGTTTGGGGAAAGAGGGTACCCGGATAGCCTAATCAACCCCATAAAAAGCATTGTTATACAAGAATGAGGGAATGTATATCTACCCCTTCTTACTAGTGGAAAGGTGGTTGATGGTAGCAAGAAAGGTAAGGTTACTGAACAAACTATAAAACCACTACCATACTTGATCCTGACACACTACGCCAACATTGGGTGGGGGAAAAGATGTATAAACAGTACATGGGATATGTTTTAGAGGATGCCTACTAAGGTGGAATGTTTTCAAAAAACCCTTAGATATAGTTATAGGAGAAATAGTTACCTCAAGACATACTAGAGCAGAGAAAAGGAGACATGAGAACAGGGGTGAGTTCTAAAATAGGTACTTTCAAATGTTGGAGGTGTTCCCAATGTGCTTTTATAGCCAGGAAAAAAAAGTTGAATATACCCAGCATTCCATTTAGGCTTAAGGGTAGAACTTATGCCAGTTGTTACACCAAAGGGGTGGTGTACATTGCATATTGTACAGTATGCTGGGCATATTATATAGGGAAGACCGAACATAATTCAAGGCAACACATTTATGAACATACCTATGATATTAACAGGAAAAATTAGAACAATGCCCTGTATAGGCATATTCTGGATTATAAAAATACAGATTACAAATTTTGGGTGTTGGAAGAAGTAAAGTGGAGTGACAGGGGAGGGGACAGTAAGACTATATTAGAATTTTGTGAGATGGTATGGCAACTGAGGTCGGATGCCTGCAGCAACCCAAGGCTGAATGACCATATTTATTTTACCCCAGCCATCAAATTCCGGGCTTCTAACCCAAGAGAATAGATACATAAGTCATATATATGTAATTAGTCATATACATGCATACGTGTTATGTTTATATATTATACGTTTTACACCCTATGGGGGCTATGAATTTTAGTGGAACTTTTTGGAAATGTTCTTTATATATATATATATATATATATATATATATATATATATATATATATATATATATATATATATATATATATATATATATATATATATATATATATATATATATATATATATATATAGATTATATATATATATATATATATATATATATATATATATATATATATATATATCTATAGTGCATATTTATGGAACTATTTATTTATTTATTTATATACCTATTTATATAGCTTTATTTATTCATTTATATAAACTTTTAATGGATTTTATGAATTTTATTTAATATTTTCTGTCTTGAATATTTTAGAAGGAGTGTACTATATTGGTTAAATTACACTGTTTTTGGGACCAAACACTTCCAATTTTATACACTGTTTAATTGATTTACAGACTGGTTATTTTATTGACCATTGGAACTGGTTTGGTGGGGTACATAATATGGGTTCATTACCTTGTTAATTGATTCTGATGAAGTCTCCTAAGGTGAGATGAAAGCGCTTAATCCCAGGAATTTTTGTTCTTAATTTTGTTTTTTATTTCTATAAATTGTGGTTGCTGCACATGTTTTTCTGCATTTGATTATCCTCTGAACAGGAGATTTATAGGAGGGACAGCCTTTATTGGAACCGGACTCTGGACTTTTGTTTTTGATGGAATTCTACCTTTATGTGAGGTTCTTGGTTTAGTGGTAACTTGCTGTGCCTATGGTGTGAAGAGTCCTGGTTTCGATACTTGAAAGGGCTGATTATTTTGTTGTTGGACAGAACAAGGGCTATTGGATACAGAGTGATCAAGGCATTTTTAAGCAGTTGTAAGTGGGTCTGCGTAGGTTTGCGTGGAGGTAAGCAATGCTAACTTACAGTTAAATATGCTTACAGACAGCCTGAAAGTGCTTAATCGGTGTAGGCATTGCTTAGTGTCCCACATACAGGCTTAATCCCACTTACTACTGCTTAAAAGTGCTTACTCCCACTTATCCCCATGCTTTCTTTAAAAGAAATGAAAAAAGGGGTGAAAAAGGGGACACAAAGAGAGAAAGCCAAGAGGGAGAGTAGCTAATGATGTGCAGGACACGTGAAGGGAAGGTCCATAGCTGTCCATTTCTTCTACAGCAACAGCTATGCATATATACTGAATTTGGAGGTGGAATTGGACACTCAATCTCCCGAGAGAGAGGTGAGGACAACAATAATGTGTTGTGAAGCCAATTAGACCAGATTACATGTGTCCAGTGGACACATGTGCAAAATGGACAGCTATGTATGGGGCGAAATTTTTTTTGGGGAACAGATTTCCCTTTTTTTTAAGTTGAGAGTGGGATGTTGGGGAAGGATAGTAGGTATATTTGGGAAGATAGGCTGGGTCGGAAGACAGACAAGACAGCTTACAGGGGTGGTATATAACACATGGGGTAAACACCTTGGAGGGGGAGAGGTGTTTGGAATTTGGAAGCCCATGAGCTCCCAAATGGAAACAAAGGGACTAAGGTCACCATCCATGGGCAGTCACCACTGCATATTCATGACCCCTAAGGTGGCTGTGCTGGAGCTGAGTAAGAGGGGCAGGCTGACCCTCTAAATGCTCCATGTGGCCCTTTAGCTGGCAAAGCAGATCTCCAAACTCCCTTCAAAGCTCTTTATGCACCAATCCCCGTACCTGACTTCGGGTGACAGGATTTTGTCCGTGCCCGCTCCGTGGGTGGAGGAGCCCCATCCCCTGAGATGGTTCCACCCAAAGGTGGTGGAGGACCAGAGGACAAGGAGGTCCTGGGGTGGGTCCCAGACGTGCTTGGGCCTGGTACCACGGCCAGATGAGGTGGGAGAATTGGGTCCGCTGGGACCGGCCTTCCCAAACGTGCTAAGGTGTTGCAGTTTTAAAAATATGTGGGTTAGTAATAGTCAACACAATCCAGGATTAGTTCTAACAGCATGCATACATATTCTCATTAACAAAACACCAGATTTTGAATAGTTGCATAACAAACAGAACACATATATATATATATATATATATATATATGTATATATGAAACCACAGTGGCCATTACAACAGCATGCAGGTTGCATTGATAGCAACAGGCCACCAATGATAGTATTTCAACATGGAACATTAATAGGAACACATTTCAATATTTGTTGAACAATAGGACATATGTCCCAATAGTAGGTTTGATGTAAACATACTCATTGATTTGTGTGTTGAGATTATTGTTGCAGATATGGTAGGGGGAGAAAGAGATGTCAATTAACAACTTCTATATCCTTGCAGTACTCCCACTTTTAATGATCATTGCTCTAATCATTACTCTACAGGTATTATTACAATACCCTATGGCCTTGGTTTGGGCAGTGGTATGTTTGCATACAGGTATACTTCAACTGCCTTATAGCTAAATTCTACATCTCTTACCTGGTCGATCTGTGGAGGGAATGTTTGTTAATACTACTTAATGGTTTCTACCCATATTCTCAAATTCTGAGTTAATATTATGCACATACTGCTCAATCTCTTAATGCACACACTCTGGACAAAGCTTGACAACATGGGAGTACAAATAGGGACATATTTTGAATGTTGCTCTCATAATCTTGGAGAGTTGCTAGAGTGACAGGATGTTTTTTATTATACATTTTCTGAAGGTTTTGAGGTCTGAAAATCAAATGTATGTCACTATTTAGTGACTACAATTCTGAGATCATCCCACTGATTTGCCAGGGGGACATACAAACAGGCAGTAAATATGAGCCAGTTATCTGGACATTCTGAAACAATCTGTGTAGTTAAGAGGTATGATTGTGCATACAGTTTATTACCACTCCCAGGATGCAAACCATGACTGTGTCTGCTAAAAATACAACAATTTAAGTTTCATCAGTGTTCTATTTGGATATTGCTGTCTATCTCTTCAGTGTTTTCTGTCTAAGTCTCTCTTGGTTGTACAATCTGATCTGACATTTTTTTTATGTAGCACAGTGTGGGTAACAGTGGTTAACACAACATTACTCTTCAGAGAATGCAACAATAAATGCCATACAATACCAGAGTAAACACAACCAGTCCAGGATTTAGAGCTTTATTGACAAACACTTACAGTTTTATTTAAATATGACCTATATGGGACTATTACTGTCATATTGTCTAGTTTATTTAGTACAATCCATACACAGTTGTTATACTGCTAGGTGATTTTCTACTAGTTTATATTTATTTGGTATGACTACTACAAGCAGGATTGTTACTCACCAGCCTTGCAAGGCAGCCTTTACAACCTACTACCATGGGCTTCTTGATTCACAGCCTGCTCAGCTGCAGCTGTAAGGGAAATAGAGAAATATTTAGGCATACATATCCATCATATACACAAGCTGGACATTAGTCAACAGTGATTGGTATGAGTACCTACACCCTGCTGGAACATCACCCCTCTGCCTTGCTTCCTGGACCTACTCATCCAAGAGCTCCCTCTTTTTCCATGTCAAGTTGGCATAGTGGTGCAGGACCTGCTCACCAGTACGAGGGATACCAGAGGCACTTATGAGATCACAGGCGAGATGGTCCCAGGCTTACACTTTATATTGGGAGCCTTAGTAGTGGCGCTGCAGCAGTCTCTCATCATGGTTTTGTACCTGGAGCCCTCACCAACTCCTGCCATACTACCTACAGTGGGAAGCTGTAACCAGTTATGGGCTGTATTTCCACCTTTGGGGTTTAAATATGGCTGATTTCCCACCTTTTGCCATGATTGGACAGTTTATTTTATTTATTTTATTTTACAATTGTTGACCGGGCTAGTCCAACTGGATATATGTCAATTTTCAGTAGAGGTCCGGGGAGATAAGCTCAACTAAGCAGATAAAACACTACACAGATAACAGCAATATCAGGTACAGTACAAATTTAAGACTAGAATGCAATTTTACATAGCAGCTTAGTAATCATATTACTAACATGTTATAAAAAGAAAGAAAAACAAGTATTTTTAAAGTAGAAACATGTTCATACAGTAGACATCTTTCTTTTCATACAGTAAAAAGCTTGCTATGCAAGTTCATACTCTGTAGAGGTTCCTAAGAAAGACTGGGTTAAAGTTGACTTTAGGTAGTTTACAGATCCTACTCACTGAAAGAAAACATATATATATATATATATATATATATATATATATATATATGGGTCCATATGACTTGGTCGACAGTTCCTTTGGTCGACAGTTCATTTGGTCGACAGTTCATTTGATCGACAAGCATTTGCCCCCTTCCCCAATGTTGTGTGACCCTGGAGTTGATATATATAGTTGGGGGGGGGGCACAGCCCCCCACATTGGGGGTGTGGGGGGCGAAGCCCTCCACCTAAAATGCTTGTCGATCAAATGAACTGTCGACCAAATGAACTGTCGACCAAATGAACTGTCGACCAAGTCATATGGACCCATATATTAAAATATATATATTAGGGACACATTCATACATTAGAAAGCTTGCTATGCAAGTTTATACTCTGGAGTGGTTACCAAGAAAGATTAAGTTAGAAACAGACTTTAGGTAGCTTACAGATCCTACTGTTAGAGGTTCATAAGAGAGGTAGACATAGAGCAGCAATAGAAAGATAAGTATACAGTGGCCAGAGCTGGAATGGGATTATTAGTCTGGATTAGTACATGGGCATAGCCAGTGAGTTTTAAGGTATACTTTAAGTTGCTTTTTGAAAAGTAATGTTGAAGAAAGAGATGCGAGTTCACTGGGAAGCCAGTTCCAGGTTTTCCCCACCAAGTTGGAGAATAGTGAGTCCCCTTATTGTTGGATTTATGCATGGCTACTAGTAATTAATCTGCTGAGCATAGGGTTGTAAGATTTTTGTAGGGGATGATAAGGCTAGTGAGTATTGGAGTATTACTAGGTTGATAAAGGATCTTGTGGGTGAAAATAAGTTGGTGAAATTGAAGCTGATTTTGCAGTTCGAGACATCCTAGCTGTTTTAGATTGTGATAATGGTGGGTTCTAAATGGGGAGCTAGTAGCAAATCGGGCAATGTTATTATAGGAGGTTGCCAGTTTGTTGAGGTTGTTTTTGGATAGATTGGTATAAATAGGTGAGGCATAGAGGAGGGAGGAGATAAGATGGGTGTGGGCAATAGTAGTTCTAGCTAACGGGGTAAGGAAAGGTTTAATCCTGTATAGGGAGACTAGTTTTCTGTTAACTGATTCAATTGTAGTGTTGATGTGTGTGTCAAAGTTAAGTTTGTGGTTAATTATTACACCTAAGAGTTTGGTGGTTGGGTCAGGAGATATGACAGTGCCATTATTGGATATAACTGTGAAGTCTATTGGGGAGGACTTTTGTGTAGGAGTGAAGATCAATATATATTTTTTTTTGGGGGGGGGTTCAGGAGGAGGCAGCATTGTAGGAACCAGTTTACTACTATGTTAAACAATTTTTAGGTGAGGGCCTGTAGTTCAGCTAAAGAAGTAGCGGAGAGTATTAATGTGGAATCATCTGCATATTGAATGCAGGTAGCTTGAGGAAGTTTTACATTTAGATCATTAATAAAAATTGAGAACAGGAGAGGTCCCAAAATAAAGCCTTGAGGGACAGTAAGGGTAATAGGAAGATGTGTGGAAAGATTATTATCCCAAAGGACAGCCTGTTGCCTATTTTCTAAGTAGGACATGAACCATTGCAATGCTTCTGTATCTAGTGAGAGTGATTTTAGTATATTTAAAAGTAGCTGATGGTTAACCATATCAAAGGCTTTAGAGAGGTCAATAAAGAGTGTAGAGGATAGCATGTTTCATTACGATTTTTGTTAATGCAGTCAGAAAAGGATAATATGGCAATGGTGGTGCTGTGGAATGGGCTAAAACCATGCTGACAGTTAGCTAGTATGTTATTTCGGAGTAGGTGATCTAGTAGTTGTTGGTGGATGCATTTTTCCTTGATTTTTGCTAAAGGAGAGAGTAAGGCTATTGGGCAAACGTTTGAGAGTTCAGTTGATTTACCGCCCTTATGTAGTGGGCTAATATGGGAGATTTTCCAGAGTGATGGGATAGTTCCTTCAGTAATGGTTCTATTTATTAGGATGGAAATGAGATAGGCTAGAACATTTGCTGCAATTTGCAGATATTCAGCTGGTAGAAGGTCAGCTGAGGGTGTGCAAGGTTTGAGTTTTTGAAGAAGGGTGCAGATGAGGGATGTTGGAACTGGTTGTAAATGCAATGTAGGAAGTAAGCTAGTTGTTGAGGAAGGCAGGCTTGTGCTAACAGGAGGTAGGGAATTAGCTAGAGATTGGATGGCTTCTGTAAATAAGGTATTAAAGGCATCAGCAATATGCTTGGGATTGTTGTGGGTAATACCTGATGGGGTTGGTGTTTTGGAGTACCCTGGATGTAGGAGTTTATTAATACCTGTCCAGAACTTTTGTGGTTTATGTTGATGAGTTTGCTGGAGTTGAAAGTAAAAGTTTTTTTTGTCAAAAAGTACTGATTTTTTTAGTGGCATTTCTCAGCTGTCTAACGTTTTGATGATCTGTTGGGTGTTTAGTAGTTCTCCATTTGGCCCAGATTTTATTTCTTAGTAGGATTTTATGCCTAGTCTCTTTTGTGTGCCATGGAGCAGTTTTAGTCCTAGTTCTGATAGAGCGAGTAGGGGCATGGTAATCCGGGATTTGTAAGAATTTGGTGTTAAAGTATAACACTGCATCCTCTAGTAGGAGGTGTTTTAGTGGTGACCAATCACATGCCTTAAGTTCAGTTTGGAAGCTTTCTGGGTTATAATTTCTGTTGTTCCAGGTAGTTCTAAGAATGGCTGGGTTGGGAATATAGATCTTTTGTCTAATTATATAGGTCAGTGAGTGGTCACTAATATCATCAGGAAGGGTGCCTGCTTTGTATGTAAGGGGATGACTATTTATTAGAATCCAGTCTAAGGTGCATTCTTTGTTGTTGGGTTTATGGATTCTGGTGGAGGTGATAATTGTTTGGGAAATACCATATAGGTTTATATGGGTAGTAGGTTTGGCTGAAGTACAGCTATTCCAGTCTATATTAAAGTCGCCCAACACTATGGTTTCTTGTGGGAAGCAAGTAGAGAGCCAGCTAAGGATATTTTCAAGTTTTCAAGGGCGTTGATGTTATTACCAGGAGGAAGGTAGGAGCATATTATATAGATGGATTTGCAGGCATTGATGTGAAGTTTAGAAATAAGGATTTCAGAATTACTATCTGAATGTAGTTGTGCATCTAATGAAGTAACTTGTAGCCCTGATTTGTATAGTATTGCCACCCCCCCACCCTTTTTGGTTTTGCGGTCTAATCTCAAAATATTATATCCAGGTGGGGTGATTTCATTGTCCTGGGTTACAGGTTTGAGCCATGTTTCTGTTAGACATAGGATATCAAACAAATGTATGTCTAAAAGAGCATGAAGGTGGGCAATTTTATTGTTTAAGCTACGTATGTTGAGATGTGCTATAAAGAGAGAATTAGGAGTTCTTGTGGGGGTGTAGGTGGTAGAGGGATTTGATCTATGGTGCTGAGTGGCATCTTTGTTGTTTGGGCCAGGGTTGGGATGAATGCCACCATGTACTAGGGGGTGTTGTCGAAGTCTATGTGTGAGCTTTAGGAATTTACAGAAAATGTTTCATGATTTCCTGGCTTGAAGATAAGTAATGTGGGCTAGCCTATGATACTTTGGTAGTACATAGATGTATGTAGATGTAAAGTTTATGTAGCTTTGGGAGGCTGCCTGAGTTGGTAGCAAAATTTGCTTGAAGGGATGGTGAAATTCAGTGTAGGTGAGGTGGTCATAGGCAGTTAGGACATATAGATAGAGATAGAGTTGGTAAGAGTAAATATATGAGTTATAGCTTTGTGTGTCTAGTCATGCGATTTATGGAAATAGAGAAGGGGAAAAAAGTAAGTTTCTAAAAAGGTGGTATGGGTTGGTAAAGAGGAAAGTAGGAGGGATATCCTGCCTAATGTATTAGTACTTTAATGAGTAGCTGCATGTAATTGGATGCTTAATACATTGTACCCTAATGAGTAGCAGTAAGTGAATGGATGTTATGGGATGGGGGTGTGGTTGTAGAGGTATAAGGTTAGGTGCTCTGGGGGCGGGTGAGAATTGGGGGTAGGGTAGGGTAGCGGAGTAAGCCTGCAGGGCGAACGGAGCGAGTAGAGCCAAGGAGATGGAAGAGCAAGTCAGTGAGAAATAATCAGTGAGGTGAATAGCAGCACAGGTCAGAAAAGGCTCAGGGATGAGGTACAGTTTTGCTAAGAGAGACTGAGGGGAAGGAGGGAGGTTACAGGGCAATAGATCAAAGTAGGACAGGAGATATCAGATGACTTATTTGTACTCTACAATTTCTTAGTACAGAGGTTGGGGAAGGGAAATAGAGCAATATAGGCTGGACAATATCTAGTAGCTTTTTAGTTTACAAGGCCGTATTTAAAAGTAGGTAAATGTTGCCTTCTAGTGGGCAGCTCAGTTTACTGCAGAGGAGGGCTACGAGCACCTAAGGAGGAGTGATGGACTGGAGAGAGCAGGTTGAGTGGGCTCTGCGGTAGGCTGGTAGCATGTACATGTAGGATTACAATATTGCTATTGGGTGTGCATACAACTTTATAAAAAGGTACATACACTTTGGTTTCTTTTGACTGTTAATTACAGCTTCAGTTCAGGGACCAGTACAGCACTGGAAATTAAGCATTTGCTTTAGGTTGTTTTCAGCAGTCAAGAATCCAGGGTCAAGGCAGGATACACCAGGGATGATTTACTGGAAGAGAAGTGATATAAAACAGTTACTAGCACAGGGTGAGTAACAGCAGCTAGGTTGGAAATGCAGGGTTAAGTTGTATGAGATTGTACTTTGCAGGTATGCAAGAGAGGGAAAACTACATAGAGAAAAAACTTAGAACAGAAACTACAATGTAATGCTACTATGTAGGCAGGAAAAGCACATAACATTATTGGTAAATACATTCACATTAGTGAGACTTCCATCAATTAGCATGCATGGCACATTTCAAATTATATATACATCTGGAAGGTAGGTTTGCAATACATATGAATTGCTAACAGTGCAGTTTCATGGATACTAACATTTAAGAGCATTTATTATTCTCATGAGGTTGTCTATTATACTGTAATTCATTAAGCAACCAGGCTAAAACAATTGTTGCTACTGAATAAAGAAAGTGAGGAGGAGATGTGTTTATGTTCAGCCAGGTAAAGCACTCTGCTGCATGCAGCACCAAGGAGCGAGCATTTTCCCCATATGCTTTACATACATTTATGGCAAACAGGCTAAAAACAGCTGTCGCTAATATTTCTAAATAGGTAGAAGGGTGGAGAGCATTTAATTCTGAATATGCTGAGCTAAGCTAGGCTACGGGCAAACCTGCTTAGCTAAGGTTGGCAGTGCTTAAAGGGGCAGGTTCAGCACTGCTTACCAATGGGCAAATCCACTTAGCTAGGCTACTCATTGCTTAGCAGTCATATTTACACAATGCTTACACCTGGTAAGCAGAGTTGTGCAATGCTTAGCATTGCTTATTTTTTTATTTTCTAGACTATCTGCTGTATGGCATTGATTCATCATTCATTCCATATTATAATGTGTTTGCTGTTCCTGACATCCCCCAATGTGTTTTCATTACATGTATTCATGTGTGACTATACTGTATGGGGCGCTTGTGTTTATATGGGAGTTTCACAGCTTTATTAAACTGACACCTTACATCTGGGCCTAATACAGTACACTGGTTAACAAATATATGTTATCTAGTAGCTAATTATAAAAATAAATGTTTATGTACTGCTTTCACATGTAAAATGCAAATTGATTACAGTGAGGATCAAACTGGGAATGACTGCTTGTAAAGCATACATTCTAACGACTACACTATTGCAATACTTGCTATTTAACTTCTTGTGCTGCTTAAGCTGGACTAAGGGTAGCTAAGCAATGGGCACACCCGTGCAGTTACGCTTAAACTTTATTGCATGTTTAAAAAAAAGTATTTGTTGTATTATTTTAATTGTACCCTTCAGGATATCCCTGCTAATGCTGAACCTGTTATTCTATCAACTTTATGCTCTGTGGGATGATTGTCCCTTTTGGCTTTGTCCACATTCCATACTCTGATGGGTTGGGAGGTGTGTGCTATGTGCTTATGCTACATGTGTGATACTAACAACATTTGTCTTGGTACGGATGATTGTCTCTTATGGCTTTGACCAGATTAATCTTGATGGGTTTGGGGTGTTACGAGCATTCTCGCTTGTTTTAAATTGCCAAAAGGCAATTCTGGAGTGAAGGGGATGTGTATATTTTAAGAGCTCTGCTCTCACACACACCCCCTGCTCTCATACATGGAATCATGCCCGTTTTATAGCATGGCAGTGCGCCTTCATTCATATGCATGGCGCGCTGCTGTGCTGAACAGGAACAGTCCCTGCCATGCAGGAATAACTTATTCCTGCAAGGCTGCTTGTCGAATCCCAGGGATGGTGTTTGTTCATGGTCAATGAAGTTTTGCATCTGGCTTGCTTCTTTTCACCTCTGTGACCTTGTGACCAAATCATGGTAAACTCTTTATTAATCATACAGAAGCATGATATATAGCATAACAATACCATCCCTGAGAAATGGATTCTTGAGTTATTATTATATTAAAACAAAATGTTCAAAATTGCTGTACTCTTTACTTAGTTCTTGATAACATTTTTTTTGCCCTAGACATTTCATTTTCTAGTCATATGTGATATATAACCTTTTAGATGTGTCTCTGCATATATGCTGCAGTCTTTTGTGTTTAATAATGGAGGCATCTCTGCCATACCTCTTGCAAAACATATCAGGCTTGTAATCATATTAAGATCAAAGCAAAATATTGGTTTTAGTACAGTTTATCTGGAAAAGAACATGCATTAATTAATTTTTGATCAGTAGGTAAGGGGGTCTTTTTATCTATTTGGGATGACAGTCATTTACTCGATGAATTTTCTCATTTCATAATGTGTAGTCAAGCTATAAGTCACATATAGTCAGTTGGGTATTAGCATCCCACCTTGCCATTTTTTAATTAAATACAATATAACCACCTCATTAGTCTGAAATACAATTAACTTGACTATAGCATATTATCCTATATTTTGTAATGAAAGAATCATATTTGATTTTGCTTTGTGTGATTATTTGATGTGTTTTCCTAAGACATGCTTCTAGCAGTTGTTCATAGGTTCATAGTTTAGAACTAAGCTAACTGCCCTTGGAGCCATTTTAAGCCTAGCCAATTATCCCTTGTGAGACTCAAACCCTGCTCCTTGTGTTTGTAAGGCAAACACCTTAGCCATTAAGCCACCCTCCCAATCCTTGTTGTCTCACTACAATGGCATTATACATTACTTTCTGTTGACAGTTATTTTATCATAGTGTTTACTTACTTTCTTCAGTTATGACACCCATCAAATCATTACCAGTTTAATGCTGACAGTGTGTGTGAGTGTGTTTGTGTATGTGTTCTCTCTATGCATATCTGTGTATGTATGTTTTACGTGTATGTTTCGGTGAATGTATATCTATCTATTTACATATCTTATTATGTGTATGTTTGCTTTTGAGTTTAATCATACTACTTAAGTAATCTAATTCTGACAAAAAGCTTTCGTTTATGTTAAATCTTTATATAACCATACAAATGATGAAAATGTCATTCCAACATTCACACATGCTATTCTTAAAAGCTATCTACTCAGATGTATTAGTTTCTGGTATTCTTCTCGGTGTGTAATTATTTATTTGATTTTTTATTAGTTTATTTATTGATATTAGGAGTCCAGTTGACTGCAACTTTTTAGGTTTGACATTTCTGATACTTACTGTAAAGGGTGAGTCTATTATGTCTGTAGCTTAGAAGAATGGGAGAAACATGTTCCCTTTACTATTTCAGTGAACTCTGTAAGTTTTTTATTGCAAACTGCATTTTGCAATTTGTAAAATGACATTATATTCACATATGTAACATTTGCAGCCCCCTGCACTATATGTTCATATCATCTGCCTTTACTCTTACAGGTTTTTGAACATCTCTTTGCAGTAGCTAAACTTAACAGCAGACAAATAGTGCAGTGACATACTCTAACAGAACAGAAGCAATAGGGTTGCACAACCTATATCCCCATCACTGTCAGTGTCCCCATTTTATGCAGATTTTTATGCTCAGTTTTATGCATATGGGACACCACTACCCATGAGATATAAGTCATAATAGCATTTCTACTCTGTGCAACTGGATGTGTGAGACTGAGAAACACAGTCCACACGGAATAGTTGTGTCTTGCACAAAACAGGGCTATGAGGTTTGCACAATTCTGAGAAATCAGAAGATCTGTAAAAATCATCAGTCTGACCAAGAATACTTGAAGACTGAGACTAGTATGAAAATCAATACATTATAAACTGTATGCATGGATGACAAACAGTGATATAAATACATCTGCTTCTGCCCATTATATATGATGGGGCTGCCTTTAAATTGGCACTGTTATCAGCAACTGCTGTGCAAGTTGTGGGTGGCCTTAACAATATCCTCTTTGGATAAGTCCATGTCTGATTGGTGGGAGGCTTGATGTTTTGCAGCCATAAAGGCAAAACACAAAAGCACACCACCAACAGCAACAAAAAAAGAGACAGATGTGTAGTTCAAAATATCAATGCTAAAATTAGATGAGGTCAAATATTGAGGTGGGGGCTATGAACCTGTGAGCTGTAAAGATTGCATTTGCTAACTACACAACTAGCAAACAAATGATTGCATTTCAAAACTTAGCTAATCAGGTTAATTAATAGGGTCATAGGTAAGTACTAGACTAGATGCCATTGCAGGCTATTTTTGAGCCTAGCAAATTGCCTCATGTTAACCATTATACCAATCTCCAACCCCCTAAATATAGGTTCTCAGTCTGCAGATCAATACAAGCCTAGCCAATAACTAGAGGTCAGAATCAAACCCTGTAACTTGAATCAGTGAGGTTAAGTCTTTAAACATTAGATCAACCCTCTCTATTACATCTCAATACATGCATCAACTACAGCCATTATCCTTTCTTTGAAAGTTAGCTAACTATCCATACATTATACATGTGCTGTATGCATTTAAGTAGCACTCTGAAACTAGGCTTTCACTGAAAAGCAAAACATCTAAGATGAACAATATCCAAGGCACAGAAGATAAACTATAGATGCCAAAGTTGTACAGAGGTTTTTATAACAAGATTTTCAGTATTGGCTACTTCATTGTTAATAATAATAATAATTAAAAAAAAATAATAACAATAATAATAAAATAGAATAAGCAATTTTAGATCACTAAATCAACCTAACACAGTGTGGCAATGGCAGACATAACAGTTATGCAAACTGTAGGCCCAAAACTTCATAACGTTACCAGAAGTATTACTTACAGGCCATCATGAAGTTTGATTGTCATGACCTCATCCTTTTGTTGATACATTGTTAATATATTCTACTTCTGTTTTTATATATATATATATTAGATGAATATTTAAAACCTCAAATATTTTTATATCACTGTGACAGCCCTCCTCTGGGACAGTAATCAAAGAGCCTCAGTCCTCACCAATGACACCAGTGAGGGATGTTCACTTGGAACAAAAATAGATGCATACAGTATTTCCAGATGCAGCTCTCCTTGCAAAACACAATTTCCCTTAAGAGCACAGAGGGAATATACTCAGTCCTGGAGATGGGTTTCCCTCTCTCTTCAGGCACCAAATAAGACCCCCCCCACTGACACAGCTGTAAAGTTGAGTCCTCATCTGAGTGTTCCAAGCCAAGTCCTCTACCACCCTCTCTGTGAAACCAGCAATCTGTGCCACACACACCTGGAAAGGCTGGAATAGATTTACCCAGGTAGTTAGTGGCAGTATTTACCTTATGGTTTCTGCACAGGCTATAAGGTAGATACTGCTACCAGAACACTCCAAAGCCAGCTACTCTAACACTCTTACCAGGGTATCCAATTATACTGAATGAAATTAATACTTAGTCCACTGGTAATGTTGACCAAACAGCAAGACTTTCAGGAGCTGCCACAGTGTCACCAAATAAATATAAGTTCTCTCAAAGGTTAAAATATTCTCTAAAAGACCAACTACAATGAAATTTTAAATATATGTAATTCTTTTGGCTTTTCCTGGTTAGGGGTCACCACAGCGGAACTCCGGTCCGCTAATGATTGGCAGTGGATTTTTACAGTGCCGAGGTCTCAGTCTGACACCCAACCTTCAAAGAAGGCACACCCATTCATGTACATACCTACCTGCATGTCTTTAAACATCACTAGACCTCAGGGAGGACATGCAGACTCCACACAGAAGGCGCTCCAGCCGAGAATCGAACTGGAGAAACTCTTGCTGTGAGGTGACAATACTAACTGCTGAAATAAGTAATAAAAAGAACATGAAAATGCTGAATATCTGTTTACATTAAACATCAGAGTTACAGTCACAGGAATATTAAAAATAACACAGATGGAAAGGTTCACACAGATACAGAAAAACATTACTTAACTAATCTCACTATATTTTCCTGACTGATCTAAAGAATTACTGTCCCCTAGTTTACTTACTAGAGCAAGGCAAGACGACATGGGTGAATGGCCGTTCTTTGTCAGGTTTCATAAACAGACTGCCCTGAGACGTATGTCTCATCTAGTATTAAAACATAATTTCAGTGCTGGATTACAGGATGATATCACATGCATCTGGTCACATAACTTCTGACTCCCACACTACCCCCTCTACTACAAACCCAGCAAGAATCATGCACATATCATATGTGTCACCATACTCACAGACAGAGCTGTTCTAAGATGTGTTATAGCATCTGGAAGCTATACAACCATTTCAAAAAGTTCTACCCTTTCAGGGTAGCAAGTAGTTCATCCCTATGGACAACATAGTAGGATTCCTAGTCCTGGTTTTCACAGACATTTTGTATCTGGCTGCAATCAGAACTGTAAGATACAATCTTTATGGCCTAAACCAGGTAATTTGATTTCAGGCTATTTTTCAACGTTAGCTGGACTGCGATTACCTCTTCTCTTCCGCCATCCTCTGTTACAATATATTCATTTCAACAGTTACAATACAGTCTAATATACAGGTCTATTTCTTTTCTGTTCAGCAGGACCCACTGTTGGTACATTTTTAACCCAAGCAGCTTTACAAATACATTTTCAACCCAACCACCTGTACAAATCAGTATGATATACAAATGACATATAATTCTTTACAAAACTCCAAATAGCTATGCTGGCATATGTTACACATCCACTGCCCTACTTCTCCTACCATAGCTGGCAGTACCTCAAATTATCACAATCACATTTTTTGACATAACAGAATATCAGTATCAAACATTTTGTTAGCCAGCTTTTTATATCACTTTTTTTTTTTTATATCACAGAATACCAGCATCTATTTGTGTGAGTACCTGTATAGTAGGTATTGGGAATTTGCCTTTTCTCCATGGTTGTATGATCTTAGAACTGGTAGGTATAAGTAGCAAAGGTTGTGTGAGAGCAGCTCCCCCATGCTGGGGTTGCAGGGAGGCTACACAAAGCACTTTTCTTGTTTTTGGAGGTTTCAATGTACTGAGAATATTAATGTGAATATCAATATATTGAGTTGTCAATGTGTTATCATAGCACGTCAGGACATCTTTGAAGGAAGTTATCACTTCATCTGCTTGCAAAAATAAATCTTAAGTCATCATTTTGGAATGCATTTTCTATTATTGGTATTTATTTTTGTTGTTATGTTAAAACCAAAAAACATTAGTCTTGTAATGTGAGTGTCAAGTAAAATTAAAATTAGCAACCAAACACTCTTTCAAGGACCCACTGGGGCTGCTAAATTATAAACTCTGCTTATTGATTTTATATGTGATCATGTGACTATAAGCTGGGATGTTCATTCTGTATAATTATTGACAATAAAAGACAAAAATCATTAAATATCATGGCTCCATTGAAGAAGTATTTAGTTGTTAATTTTATAGATAGAGGTTCATAGACTAGTACTAGGCTAACTGCCCTTGTGAGCCATTTTAAGCCTAGCTAATTATCCCTTGTGAGACTCAAACCCTGCACCTTGTGTTTGTAAAGCAAACACCTTAACATTAGGCCACCCTCCCAACCTGAAGGGTTCAGATCAGTAGGTTATCTGATCTGGTGTTACTGCCATAGAGGTCTGTCCCAGTATAAACTTGCATACAGAATTGGGTCAGCCAAACTGCTCACAGAGGTGTGTCCTAGCACAGACATACAAACAAAACTGGGTCAGATACTGCCTTTTAGACAGGTATACATTACCTCTAAGTACCTTACAATAAACAGAAAATAAATATAATATAATGATAGTTCCTGAAATTGTTCTGAATAGTTTAGGTATTCCAACTGCATGATTGTATTTAAGGAATCATTGTACCAGAGGTGTCACTGGCTCAATCAGTGCCCTGGACTGATAATCCAAGTTCATGTACTCTTCAATAGAAGGGCAAAAAAACCCTTCCCTGTAATAACCTTATAACTGCTTTCTAGTGATATGGTTATTTCATGTACATCCATGACCACCCAGCTAGCTCTTCCAGTGAAGAGCAAAAACAAAAAAAAAAAAAAAACAAGATAATGAATGGCAGATCCTGCCCTCACAACACTTTGTACCTAGAAATCTCCCCATCACACCCTAGCTATGCTTCTGCATTATCCCATTCCAATTTCTTTCTGGGAGCTAATTCAAAGGTTAAATAATACAGTATTTTATTCTCTAATGGTCAGATCTGTGAGGTATAAGCTGTTAGAATGATTAGAGTCTGCACCTGTTATCAATGATGTACCACAAGGATCCATTCTTGACCTCCCCTCCTCCTGACCATATTTGTTAACAAGCTTCCTCTTGACCTCCCTCATCTCCCACTAGTATTCTACAGAGATGACATGGTCATTGACCATCAAGTCACTAAAATACCAACTTCCCATAAACTGTAAACTACTTTTCAACTCCTCCAAGAACAAGACAATGCTTTTTAGAACTTTTCCCAAAATTCTTCAAGCACCTAAAGCTTTAAATATTTTTGACTTACAAAACTATACCATAGAAACAGCTTCAACCTTCAAATGTTTAGTATTATGGATTGATCTGTCTCTAAACTTCCATTTCCATATAGATAAGAGTGAGTGCAAAAATAAGCTCCTGCCTCTTCCGGTGTCTCCAAAAAATGTACCCATGTCTATCCCATTTAGCCATTGACAATGGAGTTCACCTTTCTCAGCTAGAATATGGAGTACCCTTTTTCACATTTGCCTCCAAGAAAAACACCACTACCCAGACAACCTCCAGCAGCATCTGTTGATTCACTACACTCTCTCCTCTTCATGAGCTCATTGCATCGCCCTAGAAAAGGTCAAATTCTTTCAGGATCCCAACTCTATAAATTACTCCATCTCCAGACATTTACTCCCCTTGCAGCTAAAGTTTCTGCACTTTATATCTTTGTGTGATATTTACTTTATATTCAGTTTTAATGAATTACATTATTCTTGTAATTTTTTCTTGAGACCTTGTTTAAACTTTGTTATATTGTACATCTACTATTTCTTGTAACATTTCTCCTCTGACCTCCACTAAAAATAGGTATTGTACCCAGTCAAACTTTCATGGTAAATAAAAGCAAATAAATAAATAAACGTCATGAAACAAAACCTCCTCATACAACCTGAGACACTACTCGAAAGCCACACCAACTCTCATTACCCCTAGAGCCAAACTCCACAGTGCTGCACATGCTTTCTCCTCATATGCCATGCTCTTCCCATTGACCTAAGGAAATCGACACCTATTGCAAATTTGTAATGCAACTCATAAAGTACCTCCTTATCCAAACCAAGTGCTACAGCTTCAACACAGGACATATCGCCTAACTTGCTATCCCTATCTCCTGCTCCCGTCCACCCCTCTTCTTCTGTCATAGAATTGCTGACGGTTGACCTACTTTAGAAACTTATGCATGTATCTTACGCTACAGTTTTCATATTCAGCTTAATTGAACTACTTTTCCTGCTTACATTTCTGCCCTTTTTATTTGATAGATGTTTTGTATTTCATCTGAGCCGAGTCTGAATTTGGTCAATATGAATTAGTGCACTACCCCAGCAAACAAATCTAAATATATAAATAAAAAACATTGTACAGTATTAACAATACATTAACATATGAAATTAAGAACTGTTTGCCACTTATTTTAGCACATACATGAGTTATACTAAAGGAAAATGGCTTGCTAATGGGCTACACTGTAAAATATTTGCTATTAGATTGTATTGATCTTCTCTGGGGAAATGTTGAGGAAGATAAACTACAAGATCATAGGATCATAGGAAGTTACTAGGCCAATGGCCCTAGGGCCCTTACAAGCCTAGCCAAGTTCTACCCTTATTTCCACGATCAGCACTTAATGCCCATGTCCAAGAGGTATACACGTGGAACCCCTGGGGTGAATTTACGGTTGCCCATCCATTCATCCAGACTGTGTTTGAAGAGGGCAAATGAGGAGCTCTGTTTGACATGAAGTGGGAGTAATCTGTCCTTTCAGCAGGTTCTATTAATGTCACATACCAGGTTAAAGTCTTTAGAGCGAGTAACCTGTGTGCCATCTGACTTGCGGATATGCAGCATTTCCAATAAAGCAGGGTCAGAGAGTGCTTTATATGCAAGGTGGAGATTGCCCCTGAGTAGTCTATATGAAACAGAGTAAAGTGACAGTGATTTCAGATGATCCACACAGGACAGATGCTAAAGACCTTGAATTTTCCTTTTGAGGAACCTTTGTGTTTTTTCCAACTGTTACAGGTGCCTGGAAAGGTCCATTCCAAAAAGGCTGTTGCACTCAATTACTGGCCTGATGAGGGAAGAGTACAGGGGAGGTTATAACTTCTTTTTTTTCTGGAGGCAATGCTCTTACTTATGAGATGAGCAATATAGAATGCCCTTCTTACCACTGTGGTGACATGGTGATCAAAGATAGGATTGCTGTCAGTGTGTGTATCCAGGTCTCTCACCACTGAGAGATTACTTACGGTGTTGCCATTGATGTGGTAGTTAGCAGGAGCATCACTCTTATGGAAAGGAATGACACATTTTTTTTGCATTGAGTTTAAGGCCATGACTTTGGCACCAATCATTTGTTTGTGCAAGACCCTCTTGTAGGATGTTGACATCATTTGGAGATTCTATGACTGCTCCCAGTTTGCAGTCATCAGCAGACTTTGTCAACCACAGACCTTTAGTTTTTTTATTCTACTTCGGAGAAATAGATTCCAAACAGTAGAAGTCCCAGGACTGATCCCTGTGGAACACCACTGGTTGCAGGTCTGCTCTTTGTTGATAAAATCTATGATGATTCACTCCATGGCCTTGCAGATAAGGTTCATCAGGCTAATAGGTCCATAGTTCCCAGGTTCAGTGGAAGCACCACCTTTGTGCAAGGGAACAACGGTGTCCATTTTCCATTCAGCTGGGATGAAGCCAGTGCTTAGACTATGGTATGATGGTACTGCTAATTCTTGTTGGAGCCTATGTAGGATGCAGCCTGTGATGTTATCAGGTCACACAGATGTTGTGTTTTTGGCTTTAGAGTGGGTGTTTACGACCTGATCTTTAGAGATACAAGGTAGCGGACAAGGGGTAGGGATGTCACTGAGTATGTGTGGTGGAGACAGGGGAGTGAAGTGATTTACTTTTGAAGTTGCATTGAATGGCCTGCATTTGTGCATTTTCACAGTTAAGTGATTTAATTTTTATCAGGAGTACAGGGGAGTACAGACATTTAGAAACTGTAGTGTACTTATACAGAAATGAAATTGTTATATTTTTAAAGATGGTGATGTATTTTCTAGTTTAAAAGTATAAAGGATGTGAGGCATGATTTTATTCTAAATGGGGTTATGAAAGTAGCACTTTTAGAGGTAATGACACAAAAGTAAATATAAAGACCAAATAGATGATAACATCATGTGGTTTATGGGATGTGAGACTCTGAAGGCATTTTACTGGCTGTTGGTTATTGTGATATATATTTGATAAATATATGTGTCTGCATGTGTGTGTGCGTGTGTGTGTGTGTGTGTCTGTGTGTGTGTGTGTGTGTGTGTGTGTGTGTGTGTGTGTGTGTGTGGGGTGTGTGTGTGTGTGTGTTTGTGTTTAAGGAGAGAAAGTCCTGATCTCAGTATAGTTTCACATTGTATATACTATGACATTTTGTTTCTTGCTTTAGTTATTTATCCTGGGTGGATTTCAGAGCTTATTTACCATTACTTTTATATGTGTAAATATGTATATAGAGCTTCATTTCTTTAATCCATTATGACAGCTTTTTTTCTGGGACCAAATATGTAAGTTGAACTGCTCAGTAGTTTTAATTCTTTATTTTCTGTACATTGTTTGTGTACCTTTGAAGTTATGGATTGGTTAAAATCTGACTGAACAGTAATTCCAGTGATGTGGGAAATTTAAAAAAGGATATGAACAGCATGGAGTACAAATAAGAAAATATTCGTCCCCAAAGCACATGTTTAATTTAAGCATGATGTTTTTAGATACATATTTACTACACAGGTGGCATACTCTTTGGCCTGCCAGCTACAAAAGCCCTGTCAATATTTGAATTCATAGCTGTCAAGTTCAGCACTCTGAAAAAACCTGACAGGAACACCATACTCCATGGCACACCACTGAGGGCTAAGATACTTGTATTAGTCAATAATATGTGAACATGCACAATTCTTTTTTTTGCCTTTTCCTTCCAGAATAATTAAAACCGTGTTAATATAAAAAGGCCAGTTTCTTTTGGGATACTCTGGTGTTTTCTTCTGTGGCATATTAACTGTTTTTATTCTTACAATATTAGGTTTATCACTGTTTCTTGTATTTTAAAGAAGAAGTGATTCAGCAGCTGCATTAAGACGTGTGATACTTATATTAATGCACTATGAATTTGTAACTTTCTCACTTGCAAATTATTGCATGGACTGGTATTTAATGGATCGGATTCTGGGATAACAAGGGCAAGTAGCTAATATGAATAAATAGATATAGTGTGAAATACTATGCTTATATGTAAATTAAAACTATAAGGGAAATGCTATCCTAGAATAATAAACCGATTATAAAGCTGGCAAAATGGTTTAGCCACTCAGGTTAAGGCACTACTATTCTGAAAAATCATCCTCTTAATTCTGAACTTTTTCACAGTGATTATATGTTTATCACCCACCAAGGAATGCATCACTCACACTCTTAGGGAGCCTATATATTCATTCACTTGGTCTTAGAAGTGACCCCGCCCTGGAAATGCTGAGTCTGTTGCTGGATGATGCCAGTCTGCCAACACCACCAAAATGCATCACAGATGCAAGGACATTGTTGCACGTTAGGCTATACTGTCTGATTCACTCTCTTTATTGAAAGTATACTCTAGGTGATGGCCAGTTTGTACTGAACATGTTGATGCCTTGGATTTGGCAATACTCTTGTAAGGGGAAAGAACATGTACACACACATAGATAGTAATCTAGCCTTTGCTCATCATGTGTCTGCAGTAGTGAAGAAATCATTCTATGTTATACAACTTATAAACAAAGATATGGATGGCATCTAGCCCCATGGAGGTCAGTTTTATACTATATTCAGCATTCATCAAACCTGTCATTGACTAAAGTGCCCCCTTTGGTATGTACCTAACAAGGCACAATAACTAGCAAGTCCATAGAGGTTTCCACTAAATGAATACAGGGCATAAGTAATGTTTCCTATGCAGACCACCTCAAAGCCCTATCCCTGTATTCTGTCTCATATAGGTTATTGAGGGGAGATCTATGCCTAGCATGAAAGGAATTGACAGACCTCATTCTGATGGACATCCTCCATATCAGCAAAACAAACAGCACCAAAGTTACCCATTCTAAAGACTTAAATCTTGTACGTGATATAAATAGGACCTGCTGGAAAGACAGGTATGTATCCCAGAGACTATCCCATCTCTGGAACAGGTTCCCCATCCATGTGAAGCAGAGTTCTTCCTTAACCCAATTCAAGTGTAGCTTGGACAATTAGATAGGGAACAGGAAATTAATCTCTAGTTTGACAGCTATGTTTCTAATAGACATAGGCAGCCTGTAAATGGTTCATTTCCCAGGCCCCTACTTGTAAATGATTCATCCCCCAAGCCCCTGCTTTCACTTATCAAAGGTACTCAAACTTGTCAGAGATTTGGTATGCATGGCCAGGCTTAAAAATGCCCTAGTGGTCATTAACCTAATACACACCCATGAACCTATGAATGCATTTAGTGATTTTGTCAGTTGGAATAACAAAATTCTTCAGAAAAAAACTATCTGTTCACCATACACAAAATTAAACTATTTCATATATAGATGTATTGAAATGCACTGATAGGTTATTTCACATAACATGTATGAGCTATTTTTAACTGTATGTATGGAGGATTACTAGTTTGCTCAGAAGAAGCCTGTTATTGCAATGAGAATTCATTCTCTAAATGTATTAAAAGAGTCTTATAAAAAAACAAGGTATTATTATTTTGGGTATTAATTAATTTATCAGCTTCTATCTGTTCCACTGCAATGGATATTTGTTATTTTTTTTGGCCAATTTAGTTATTTGAAGAAGTGAAGCAAATCCTAACACACTAAAGTGGCAAATCTATTAGGTTTATTAATTATGCTCGTCTTTTCAGTATTTGTTTATTTTCTTATTTATTTATTAGTTTACTTTGTTTTGTTACCTGGATAGCTGCAGCTGGGTAGACTACATTTACGGTCCAACACTGGGGAGACAAAAACACCATAATTACACATGTGTACTATCAAAAGCCCAAGAAGTAACAGTATACAAGAACTAAGTGATAGTACTGATTACAAAAGTTATGCACAAACAGTACACATGCAGTAAACATTAACAATATCAATGTGCATCGCTCCTATAGAGGGGCTAAGAAGGTTTGTTTGCAATTTGCTGTATCAGAGGCAATCTGCCTTGGAAATATATTTACCTTGGTTGGTATTTGGAATTCTCCTATGGTAAGATCCCTGAATGTGGACTTCCTTAAAGACAAGTGTTTAAGACAGACAAAAATAATAATTATTTTAGCAGCAGTCTTGAACTGGCCCAAGAGATCTTATTAGAGACTACCATGTGCATCTTTAGGGACACTTTCTTGTTAATACAGGTAGCAGAAAGAAATATAAGTTAGACTCCTTATTAGATGTCATAATACTAAATCCTAATAGTTGTTTGCATAAACTAGATATTCTCTCTCACTGACTGGTTGAGATCTCACTAGCCTGAATCTATTTGCAAAAGAAAATATTTTAGGGTTATGGAATATAAGAAAATGCAGGTGTCTCTAGCAAATTACTAAATGGCCTAAATCAGACATAATTGCTATTATTAGCAAAATTAGAACATGGATAAATGAATTACATTTGTCAGCTAAATCAGTATAAAGTACTGAAACATGTCAATGGACTGAATTTCCATTTCAGTCAAGTTATATGTCCCTTTGAAAACTTGTGTTACTAGAGCTAAGTAGAAGGCTGACAGTAATTATACTGGTGTATCCTTGAGAAAGATGGACCAGTTTATGTTTTGTGCTAGGATAACCATTACTACTGTCAGCCTTAAACAGTTTTTTTGTAAAGGAGTACACATATATATGGATTTTACCTTAGGAGAATTAAAAATACCAACCTAGATTAATGCATTTCCAAGGTAGGTTACCCATGATGTAACAAATTGCACACAGGATTAGCTTAGAAAAATTGAAGAACTGGATATGATTCTAAATTTAAATGATAGTTTGAGTCACTTAGGAGGTCTCAAGGGCTAACCTAATATTATATTGCTCAATTTTAATATAATAATGAGGGGTTTAATAAAAGTCAGATAGTGATAGGTTTTATAGATTTATTCATCTGCCATGTCTCTACAGCATTATTATACTTAAGTTCTAGACAAAAATTTTATTCACTGAGAACTACATTAACAAATGCCTTTGGTGATAAAAATGGCCTCTAAAATAATTACGAGGTTTAGAAACAAATGTCTAGGTATGGATGATGTAATAAACAGGAAATGAATAGTGATTAGTGTAATAGCTGACACATTTTGATATTATTCTTCAGCTTGAATCTACAGTCAGGATCTCTGTCACATAGCATACCTTTGTAGTGTGTAAGTGTTTAAGGGAAAAGGTAATAAACATAATGGAAATACTAACTGGTCCCTCTGCTTACTGTATCATATGGCCATGATGACAAACAGTTGCTTCTGAATAGTCTCTACATATGTGAGGATGAGAAAATGTACACATTTCTGACAACATATCAAGTCTATATCCACAATGGCAGACCTTCAGTATGACACATAATTGCCATGGGCTTTCATCAGATTTACAAACTGAAATTATGTTTTTTCATAGGTTCATAGTTACTTACTAGGCTGTTGATCTATGAGGATGTTAAGAAGCCCAGCCTTACTTTCTCATGGTAGTGCTATGGCCCTTGTGTTTTATCTATGAGTATCGGTGAGGAGAGCAGAAGGAGGAGGATATGGGGGAACATTTACTTGTTTCTCTTATCCATGCATGACATGGATGCTAAACTAGTAGATGAATTTGTGGTTTCCCATCCATCCATCAAAACTGCATTTGAACAGAGTAAGAGAAGTATTTTGCTTTATATCTAGTTGAAGACGTGTAGTATTCTCTTTAATGCAGTTCTATCCCTACAACATGTCCTATTTACACTGCAAAAGTAATTGAGATCCCTTGAGTTGATGTTCATCTAAGACTTGACTTGCAAATGTGCAATAGATCAGAAAGGATATAGTCTATTAAGGCTCTATAAGCACAGCAGAGGCCACCTCTTAGCAGCCTGTATGGCACAGAGAAGAGTGACAAGACTTGGAGATAGCCTGCATAGTTTTTATGATTTAGGCTCTTAAGTTTTTAGTGAGAAAATGTTGAGTGTTTCCAGATATGGCAAGGAGATTTTTCTCAATAATCTACCTAATTAGAGTTGAGCACGGTAGAATGATTTCACCCTCTTTCCTGGATGCCATAACTTTAGATATAAGCTGAATGATTAAAAAGGACCTTACTAACAATAGGTTCTGACATCCCCCTGACTACTGCATCAGCTTTCTGTGGGGTGAGTTGATGTGACAGTTGCAAGGGAAGTCATGCTTCCCAAAGAATAATAATATTCATTTCTTTGTATTTAATTTTAGTCCATGGTTTTAACACCAGCTATTTGTTTGGGAAAGGCATTCTTAGAGGATCTTGGTGTCCTCTGGGTAGTTAATGATGGCACCAAGTTTACAGTCATTTGCACACTTGGACAGACATAAATCCTTAACATTTGCACTGAACTTTGAAATGTAAAAGCCAAAGAAGAGTGACCAAGGTCTCCAATGAGTTACATACAGATTTATAGTTAGCTGGGAGAGTTTACCTATGATATTCGAGTGTGGGGTGGTGTTGACTGCCTTTCCAGGGTCCACTGCACTGATTTGCTATCATCCATTGCTTTGGTAACTTACTCAAAGAAGCCAGCCTCCCCTTTCCCACACTGGCAGTCCAAAGCCATAGTATTTGTTCTGATGAGAATTAGGCTGTTGTGAGGCGTCAGATTTTTTTATTTCTATTATGATACATGGTTTTGACAGGACAGATGATAAAATGCATCTTCAGTATTTTAAAAATGTATCCCTTTTAGACCCAAACAGTAATCTAATGAACATTTTCCTTTCCCTGCCCTCCCCTTCCCAGATCAAGCCCATCCTCAACTCTCTGTCTCTCTCTCTCTCTTATTTATTTTGGCTACAGCTACTCATGCCCACACTGGCTGTCCATAGTCATATTACCTGCTGAGACAGGAATCAGGCTGATGTCGGCTGTCACCTTAGGGTGATTATAGACGTTTTGTTTTTATCATCTCCCAACACACCTCCTGTGCAGTGAAGTCAATGTAGTCATGCTGCTGTGGACTCCTAATATTTGCCTTTTGTTGGATCAAAGGATCATAAGGAGGTTACTAGGCTAATGGCCCTGAGGCCCTTACAAGCCTAGACAAGAGCTTATCCCCCAAAAAAGAAACCTCATTGTAGTGATTGGGTTGTTACCGTTTAAATCCATATCCCCTATACTTTTCAACTGTCTAAATTTTTGCCTCATATTTTTGGTCTGTTCCTCATAGAATTTGTGGTTTTCTGGCAAGTCACTGAGGAATGAATTCATTAAATAATGGCAGACGTTTGAGTTTCAGACTTCATATCCTACAGAAAATGCATGCTAACACAAATCCTGCTATTTTATCAACTTTTTAATTTTATAACAGCAATGTTTAAAATCTGCCCCTATTTTCTGCCTCTTACCCCCACATGATTTTTAGGCTTTGTCCAGATTTCTTGAACTAAAAGATTGAGAAGTACAATGCCCCCTCCCCCCAAGCTAACTCTTGCACTGAAGAACAAAACAAACAAACAAAAAACTCCCTGTAATAACCCCATCACTTTATTGTAGCAGGTTATTATAGTCACGCAGTTGTATCTACACTCCCCACTCCAGTTAGCTCTTCCATTGAAGAGCAAAAAAAAAAAGACTTTTTCTTTTAAACTGTAGCAAACAGTTGCTACAGTTTAGACAGTGCGGAGAATGCTGTAACACTCAGGTTTGACCACAAATGCAATACTGACTTTTAAAAGCTGGTATCGCACTAAAGAAAGAGAGGTCTTTCGTTTATGATGATGGATTGTTCATTGCACCCCCCCCAACCCTTTGTGGCCGGTGCAATTGTCCCTCTAGCCCTGTCCTAGCTATGCTACTGGTCAAATGTAACATAAACCCTAAACTCCTAAAGACAGGCTAAGTGATAGTGCAAGTGATTTTGAAGAGGAGGTGTCATGAGAACTGGGGGTCTATGTTCAGCCATCGAATGAAAGTTGTATCGAACCACTGAACATTGATCCCTATGCATCAAATGTTCATTCATCAAACATTCATTTCAGAGATGGGGAAAGTAACTAGTTACCCAACACTTCCCCCTGTGTTCCATCACAGTATTTTAAACCAACCCAAGTGGGGGCTTTGCCACGCACACACCCCCTAACTATATATACCAACTTCGAGACTGCACTACAGTGGGAGAAAGGGGCAGACGGGGAGCTGTTGCCCAACTAGTTACTTTCTCTGTCTCTGAAGTGAATGTTTGCTGAATGAATGTTCGATGCATTGGGTTCGATGTTCCACTGTTTGATGCAAGTTTCATTTGATGGCTGAGCATAGACCAGAGAAATGGATAGTGAATTGGTCCGATGTTATAACTACTTGACACAGGTGATCCTACAGACACTGATCTGACAGTACTACAGGACCGGAACCTTGAGTAAGTGGTTTTAATAGGGGTAGAATAATGTTGAAGTGGCCTGCATGAAATTTGTTGTGTTTGTACCACTCTACTATTTACATCAGTTTCTTCAAAACCACCTGTAGTCATATGGGATCTTCCCCCACATGTCCAGACAGTACCTCAACCTCTCGCCCTTCCAAGACTGACTCTTACTTGAGTCTGGTAAGTCCTAACTAGCATACAAATGGAGGTGGCCATGGATGTTTGGTGTATCACCACATTATTTAGCAAAGTGGTCATGATATTATGTCTACACTCTTCCGTTTCCATGTGGTGCCAGAAATGCTTCTGTACGCCCTGGAGGACTCTTACCATTTTCAGTTGACTCTCTTGCAGTGCTCTTAGGCCTAACAATTTCACATCACACTTGCTGCTAGACAGCCAAGGCTTTACATGTTTTCTGGGGTAGTTGTGTAAAATTCCTGCCACTGGTGTCCATTTGTAAAGGTGTCACTGTGGACACTGTTACCTCTGAATTTCTGCCATCACCCTGAAACTGTCCATATGGATTTTAGAGATACTGGTGTAGAGATGCATGGATTTTCTTCCTGTCGTGTGAGTGTAATATAATTATGTGCTTGACTTTGTGATGTACTGTGAATTCCTGCAAGGTTACTAACATGGTGGGGTGTGAGATCTTGCTATTAAACTTGGGGACTGTGTGCTATTTTACTCAGGTTGCCTCATAAATATAACTATGTTATCATCATTATCTTCAGTGGCTATTCCGCTACTGATATCCTTCAAATTTATTGGTATAGTGGAACTGTTTGTTTCTGCTGCTGTCCCTGACAAAATTAATGAAAACATTACCAATAAAGAAGTAGGATGCACTAGTGTATGTTGAGTAAGGAAGCAAGGGAAACATTTACCATGCACAATGCCTTTATTGCTATTCTGTGCAGATGTGGATGGTTCACCTGTTAATAGTAATTGTCATGTGATTAATGTAATCAATTTATGTCAGCATTCCGTCCTCCATATAAATATATGTTACTATTTTAAACTAACATTCCTGAGCCAACATGTGCTGCTGCAGATATTTTTTTAATACTCAGTGTCCACACCTCCTCTGATTATTCCATTCCCATCATTTTCTGGGTCACAGTCATCCCAACAAATGGAAAGAAGGTATTCCTCTTCTGGTGTTAAAGGTCTAAGAGTTGGAGGCCCCCAGTACTGGTATGGGCAACTACATTCTGCCTCACCTTGGCACCAGCATGTCATACCATATAATTTGCCCTCTTTTTGCACTGTGTTAATTTATAGTTGCTTCCACTAACTGTGTTTATATACATAACTATTTGATTTCAAGCCTCTGCTCTCTCAGCTTTCTTGGGCCCCTAATTTTCCAAAAAGATGTTTGTCATATATCCTAAGAGCTGCCATGAAGATGTGGTTCTCCTCATCGTTAAAGTGATCTTTTCTCTGCAGTGATCCCTGATTTTACATCATTACTCTACCTAAAATAATATGCCACACTCATTCATAAAACAACCTTTGATGTAATCATCAAATAATACAACAATGAAAGCAAGTCTGCCACCCTCACAAAAAAGAAAAATTTAGGTGACACAGAACTTATAATTATATACACACCTTGAGTCTTAACACAGCCATGTAAGGGTGTGTTGAACCAATTTTTGTACCATCATGAATCCATTCACAATGGTAAGGCAAGCAGTTTGTTAACAGACCCAGCCTTCCTTACCACTGTCGTCTATCCATAATATTGTAATTTTTCATTCAACAGTGGCAATCAGAAATCTCCCATTAAAGACACATGTATGTTGAGTAAACTGAACATCTTTGACACTTCAGTGTTTCACAATTAAATCACTGCATTTCTACCATGATTGCACAATTACTAAATGCTAGCAAAATAAAGTTATCTTTCTTAGAGATCACTATGCATCTTCCACGGCTGATGTAATGAATATCCATTTACATATTACAGTTTTATACTATCTGATAAGTCATTCTAATCTACACATCATATCAGTAAAGCAAACATCTTTAAGTAATCTCATTAATCTAACATAATTTTGAATTGTTTCATATAAATGTTCAAAATTTCCATTATTTTGGTTGCTTTAAAAAGTCTGTGGTTTCCTAACATATTTGCCATCTAAGTCAAGTAATCACAAGTTAATATGGTAGTATTACATTTATTTGCATAAGTTCATGGTCATTTATGCATCTTGTATGCAAATTAGTCCCTTTTATACTTATCATTATGAATTGCATTAATGTATAAATGTGTAAAGCAACTAATCTGTTTAACTAGGCCTCCCCTAGTCATGAATGTGAACTCAGGTTCAGAAGAACACATTGGAGATAGTGGCTGAGTCCATGTAAGCCCCCATTAATCCAAAGAATGCTACAGGAATTCATGGATAACCTCAGTTATTCTTTAGCCTGATAATCATTTGAAAAGGCAAAATTGAGGCATAATCCCTGTACAGGCAACATCATCTGGCAAACCTTATCACCTCAAATCAATCAACATTTACTAAAAGTTGATACTGCCACATACATGAATAGTTATTTCTGCATAAATAAATGAACAACTACCCCCCACCAAAAAAAAGTCAACATTAATACTGATGCAATACTGCAATGGGAATAAATAAAGAAATTATTCATTCCTGGCATTCAGGTGGAATACTCCAAAAAGCTAGCCACAGCAAGGCACAACAGGAGTAGCAGATATAAGTAATATAAAAACTGATGTTCTCATTAATGAATTTTATCTTCCATGTAAATGAAAGGTCTAATGACCCTGTTTATTGACTGGGTTTAGTTAAGGTGATGTCACATCCCAGGGAGAGTGGTTCTCAACCTGTGAACCACAGCCCTGCTCATATTAACTTCAAATGATGCCAGCACCTGTGAAGGCATAATGCCACTGTCAGAGCTGGTCTAACAAACAGACCAAGATAATGCTCTACCTTCTTAGGGATTCATACCTAGATAAGATTTAATCTTGTGAAAAAAAGGTTCATATTGGAAAAAGTATGCATCTGGAAGGAGTTGGTTGGGCACAGGGATCATCCACTCTGGGCCCCACTGCAGCACAGGTACGATAGCCTTCACAAACATAGGCCTGACCAGTTGGCTGGGTGGGTAGATTAAGTGATTGCAAGAAGGCCAGTGTTCTATGGTGTGTTTTTTTTAGTCATATCAAACATGGGTTTAAAAACAAACTGTAAAACAGTTGCATATTTGAGGATAGATGCTACAAGAAATAAGTGCAACTGCAAATATGTATCTTTATGTAATTATAATGCATAATAAAGTACAAACATAGCTGTATGCAAATATGGAGTGTTTATGTGATGACATACTTTTGTGTATAAGTACAACTATTTACAATTAAAAAGTACAAACAAGTATGCCTATATATGTATGTATGTAAAGTACAGATGTGCATCTGCATGTGGACACTTGGAATATCTTATGTGTATAAATGCATGTATTTATTCACAAACAAAAATATTTGCATTGCAAAATAATTTCATGTACAGTAGGTACTATCTTAGCACTTGAACTACATGGAGACAGTTTTGTAAAGAAAGGATTGTTTGTGTAGGCAAGAAGATATTTATTAGTATGATAATGTATAAGATGGTCATTTCTTGCACAATGCCAACTACATCTACAAGATGGCTGACATCAGTCAGGCACCACTCCTAGCCAGAATAGAGCTTGGGGGAGGAATGAAGGTTGCAGTGTCAAGTGAATGACTTTCACATAATTTAGTTAGGGATGACTAGTATCAAGTCTGTATACATTTCCAAACAATCCCCTTATATGCTTACACTTACTAAGTAGTCAGTTATCAAAACACACATTATTGTCATGAAGTATATGTACTGCATCCATCTATAACAGTAAATATGTTTTGTTTAATGAAAGGTGAATTGAAAGGAAGTAAAAACATCCTTTCAATTGTTAGATTTTTATGTCTGCATACAGCTTCTGCCTCTACATGAAGAAAATTCACCATGAGTAACTTAAAACTGCAAGTTAGGTTTGCAAGCCATAATACTTGGGAACATAACCTATACTGAAAGTGCATTGTAAGATTCCAGACAACACCCATTCCCCAAAGAGACAAACTGTGTACTCATATAAAGGTGTAACAATTTGAAGGAAGATGCACTCATTCTATTTCAACTTGATTAAAGAAAATATTAGCACAGTATGACAATCCATGGGCTGGATTCATGAGTGCCTAGAATAAGTGTACACTAGCCCTAGGTTTCAGCAAGCTCGGCATGGTGTGTAGGAACAGTGCAAGAGCTGCTGGAGGCAATATAGCCACCAAGAGATCCCTGAACAAGCTCCAGGGACATGCACGAGTGCTCCTGCACTATTACTGCATGGACACAGCTCCTGTATGCTAATTACACCATTTCCAGGTGAAAACCATGCGAATGAGGTGAATTAGCAATCCAGAAAGCAGGCAGTCATCTGTGCAGGATTAGTGTAACCTCAGAAATGTACTCAGTTAGTAATCAAGTACATTTCTGCAAACTATAAAATGGAGCCATGACAACTCCAAATAAAGGGTGTATATAATGTGGAAGGCATGCCAATGGCCAAATATATGGCCATTGGCATGGAAAATAGTGTCAAAATAACAAAAAGTAGCTTACTTTTTTGGCCAATTTTGGCCGTTTAAGCATAGGTCAGAGGCGCACAAACTGGATCGGCCTGAAAATAAAAAAAAAAAACCCTTGAAAAAAGCATTTAGCCAAAATCACAATTTTGCCATTATACTCAATGGCAGGCAGAAGACAATATGGCCACTGAATAGTGGTTGCAAAGGAGGAAAGCTCAGTGTTAGACTTGCAACTATGCATTAGCAGTCAGTTCTATGAAAATGAGGGGAATGATATTGAATCACAGATTTCCCCTCATTGCTAGCCAGCACCCAACTGTGTAAGTGCAGGAATACCATGGTGCAAGCCTAAGAGTTAGCTGACATCATAGGGGGTGTGTCAGGCATACTGTAAGCTTACTGGAGCTCTGTGGTTCGGGTTTGCCCTTAGATTAGCAGAACTAAGGAAGTGGGTGTGTCTGAAACTGCCTAGCAGTATGTACATTGCCTAAGCAGGTGTGCGTGCAGCACACCAGGTTTTAAACAAAAAAAACCCCATGAATTAGCACCTCTATTCACATCTGGGCACTGTGAATGCGCTGGCGCCTCAGGGTTTAAACATGAAGGCAATAGAAAGAGAAAACAGTTTACCCATTGAGACTCCCATATTATCAACCTGTATACAGATATCCTGCAGAAACAGGTTGCTAGCTGTAGGTGTAGAACACAAAATCCTGCACTGGACTACAACCTACCTTGAAAGGATTTACACGCTCAATGCAGAAGGTCACACTGGGCATGCTTCTATACTTCGAAAAAAGGAGATAATGTCTGACAACAAAATACAGAAGGTCATACTGGGCATGCTCCAACACTTAGAGAAATGTGCTGATGTCAATCACTGTACACAGTTGCATTTGGTAGCCCTCAACCCTATAGTGTCTGTGGTGCTTGTGATAACTGGGTAACATGATAGTACAAATCAGTATTCATCTAGCATTTGTACACCCAGTCCTGTCAAATGTAAAGTCGTGTGTGGCTGAGAGTTGTGTGGGTGTTCCCAGAGGAATGGTATATAGCCCAGTCATACACAATGCACTTCCCATATCCTATGTTAGCACTCATGCTGATGTCAGTCATCTTGACATAACCCTCTGGCCAATTATCAGCCCCATAATCTTCGTGTTGCATGCGATAACTGCATAATGCTATAGTGTAATCTAGTAGTCAGGTAGGAGTTCTAATCCCAAACATGGCAACTGTGAAACTCTGAGTTTGTGTGTAGAGATAAATGAGTTTTAGGCTATTGACAGTCACAACACCTCCTATAGCCCCATTTTAGCAAGCCTGCTGATGTCTTCCACCTTGAAATACACATTTGGACATAATTTTGAGACCATTCACAGTCACAACACCTCCCATAGCCCCACTTTACCAAGCCTGCTGATGTCATCCACCTTGAAATGCACCTTTGGACAAGGGCTAGTCCTGTAATTTGCATGGTGCATATAATAACTGCATAATACTATAGTGTAATGTACTAGTCAGGTAGGAGATCTAATCTCAGACATGGAAACTGTGTGTGTGAATGTGCATACAGTTTAATGATTTTGAGGCCAGTCACAGTCACAGCACCTCCCATTGCCTTACTTTACCAAGCCTGCTGATGTCATTCTCCTTCAAATACACCTTTGGAAAAAGGCAAGCCTTATAAGGCCCATGGTGCGTGCTGTAAGTGCAGAACAATATAGTAGCGGTTGATTCACAGCAATGGGTTTGAATCTCATCTTTGTCATGTGTTTATGTGGGTACATATGTATGTGTGCACCTCAATGATTTTGGCTGCATTTACAGCCAGTACACATCTCAGAGCCTGACTTTAGCAGTCCTGTAGATAGCATCCACCTCTTGGCTTCAGAGACTGTGTTTTTTACCTGTAATCACAGCTGCACAGGTAAAAAACACACTCTCCAAAGCCAAGAATACAGCATCCATGGGACCTGACAACATCCCTGGCTGCATTCTACATGAACTACAGAACAAACTGGCACCCCACCTAAGTACCATGTTCAATCATAGCCTCACCCCAGGTTTTGTGCCCACTGAATGGTGCACAGCAACGGTTATCCCACTCCACAAAGGGGGAGATACCACAGACCTCGAGAACTACTGCCCCATTA